>NC_056726.1:552088841-552193841 GCF_019279795.1 Protopterus annectens | reverse complement strand
TCTATAATTTCCACTTTTAAAGTGACAAGTGTACATTATACATAAACTGCTGATGACAAACTCAGCACTTTATTTCCACAACATTTAACTTTTTCTTTTGGTAGATTTTTAAACCTAAAAGAATTGTTGAACTACCCAATTTCCAATTGGACCCAGAATAGTTCATTAGGGTCTTTTCCCTGTGGGAGATGCAGTGTGTGCCATAGAATCAGAAATGTATCTAATACTATGATCAATGGCCATAGATTTGTCTCTCAAGCAAGGTTTAATTGTCAATCATGTGGTGTTATATACATTCTGGGTTGTGAGTGTGATTAGGTTAGATGGTATATAGGTCAGACCAAAAGAAAAGTTAAGATTAGAATTTTAAAATATTTGGGTAATATTAGAAGGGGTAATATAGGCTTCAGTCTAGTGGCAGAACATTTTATTGAAGCCCATTTGGGATATTTTGATTCCCTATATTTTAATGTATTAGCCCAACCATGTGGCAACTGTGGTAGTAGTACTCTATTTGCTAATAAGTTAAATCAGCTGGAGACTACTTTCATTTTTAATTTTGGAACCTTGGTCCCACATGGATTAAATCAGGAGGTGTTGTTAAATTTTTGAAGAAATTTCATTGACAATATGTCCATATATGTGTATATATATATGTGTGTGTGTATATTTTTATATGAGTACATACATGAAGTATGAGAGGGTGGTAGTGTATTTTTTATGTAAACTTGGTTGAATTTTTTTGATGATGTTGTTTCTGTAGAATTCATTGTAATTTTGTAGTAATGTTGCTGCTGCTGAAGTTCTATGGGAAATGTAGTAGTTTTTCATGACTAAGGAATGTTTATGTATAATGTGCACTGGTCCCTTTAAAAGTGGGATGTATAGACAAATTTTGAACCACAATTGTTTAATTGTTTAGTATATTTAAGCTTTACAATTTGATATGTTGATACCCCTTGAAGGTGAAATGCCGAGGTACCAGGATTAAAGCTGTTTGGTACTCCAAATCTGTGTATACCTTTTGGATTTATTAGTTTTTTGTGTTTTATTCTTTGGTTTTGATAAAATGTAGCCCAATAGCCTGCTCTTAGTCCCATCTCTGGCTGGGCTGACTGCATTGGGTGCTTTAAGGCTGTGTAGCAACTGCCTTATGCTGACTGCTTCCACCAAGTAATAGTACAACCTACAAGGAGTGGAAATATTTAAGAATCATGGAGGCACATTTCTCTTGTTATAGCAGACCAGCACAAAATTACCAATAATTCCCAAAAATGGACCCAAATGAGACGGTTGCCACTTTCTCCTCTTGTTTTTACCAGCACCTAAACAGCTCCATAGAAAAGCCCAGTACTGTCTGCCATAAATATAACAGTAAATTTGAGAATAAACCTGTCTGATTGAACTCCCGTATTAATAAACTGCATCCTTTTAAATAATGTGTGGAATATCTAAACAAAGAGAATTTCTTATATTGAAAAGTCACACTAGAAATTAGCCAACGATCCTAAAAATGCAAAGATATACGTAACAAAGTACACATTATTGTGTTTAAAACCAAATTTGCCACTTGGATATAAGAAACATTTACTTGAGGATTCTTATAAATTTGTTCAAGGGTCCTCAATCACTATCTAATAAGGCAAGTGTGTTCTCCTAGGCTTGTAGTTTGAGTCTCTTGTGTCATTTAACTCCTACAAGAAGAAAACAGTTCATAAATGGTACTGCAAATGGCCTGCCATAAATTTAGTAAACACCTGCTACCTGACATGCATATAGCCATATGAAGATGCATACTTTTTCATCTTAGGTGTGAGTCAATGGGCCCACTCTGTTCTTTTGAAAAGTGTTGGGTATCACGTATATAGAGCAACATATTCTGCCTTAACTTTTTCTCTGTGGGCATCACTGCAACTAGTACAAGAAGCCTAGCTGACTGCTTCTGCTCCTGGAAGAGAAACTGAGTTAACAAAACAAAAAGCTATGGGACCGAAGTTAAGTTATAGATAACATTTAAAACAGAGGTAACAACAATAGTGCTGATTGGAGGAACTAGCATTAGCATACCTCTCAACCTATTAGCACAAGACGTCTTAGCAAAGTCCAAAATAATGGGGGCAAAGACCCATACATAGGCAAAGATTTTAAATATTGCTCTTATAAACTTCAAAAGTTACTAGCACTTGTGTTAGCATGCATTTTCTGAAGGATCAGAAATTGAAAACTCAAATGTATGTTATTATTTAGTGACTTCAGTCTTCAGTGATTTTTTCACAAAAATCATAAATTTTATGATGAACAGACCAAACATATGAAGCAAAAAAATGGTCATTCTGCAACAATCTGGACAGCTGTGTCATTAATATGATTTGTTTTTCTTGTGCTGATTTTATTAAAGGAAGCCACACTAACCTGCTAATAACACCTTTGCAGGGGCATTCTGAGAGAGAGAATAGCTAGACCAGGAGGAAATGGTAAGCAGAATTAAAGATGTGTAGATGTACGCCAACAAAGTCTAAAAGAGCAGTGGAGTTAGGACATCTGCAGTCAGGACAGGGTGTATTTGGAGGGATAAATCTTAACTGCAAGGGAAAACAGGAAATAGGAGTACTGAATTTAAGTGAATTTGCTGTCACTCCAGTTTATGCACACTTTAAGAAAGGGTAATCGGACACAGGCCACATGAAATTAAAAGATACAGCTTTGAAATAATTTCTGACTTTTGATTCTTTTTTTTCCTGAGTTTAGCATTTTAATAGTGGATTGGTTTCAGGATTGCGTACAGCTAAGTGTTATTTCATAGACTATGCAAAATGTATAACATATTCAGTAAATGCAGCAATTATTTAGCACTCTAACGAGATGAGAACATGAGATACGCATGACTATTTCTCATATCTCATATCAGCGATTCAACTTTTGGCAAATCTGCTGCACACTAAGGTTAGGAACAGCACACTGTCTCTCTAAACCATCTAAAATCCATTGTAGTAACAAACAGAACACAGAGAAAAGTTGATGCAGCTGACGTGCATGCACAGCTTTTGTTGTCAAACTTCCATTGATTGTCAAGCTGAGTTTTGCAAATAGATGCTTGCTCTGCCATCTGGTGGTTTTATGAAAAATGGCATGAATGAGAACAGAATCTTGACTCCTGAGCGACACAGACCAGAAGAAACAAAATTCCATTTTAAAGTTCTTTACTTGTGATGCTCGGCTGGAGTGCCTTCTGTGTGGAGTCTGCATGTCCTCCCCGCGGTTGAGTGGCGTTCTAAAGACATGCATGAATGGGCGTGCCCTCATTGAAGTTTGGGCTTCCGGCTGGCACCTTGGCACCATAAAAATCTACTGCCAATCATTAGCGGACCGGAGTTCCGCCGTGGCAACCCGTAACTGGGAAAAAGTCAAAAGAAGAAGAACAACTTGTGATGCTGTACAATGGTTTTTTAGCAGGTGTTTCAGATTTCATTGTAATTCAGTTTTCATTCATCTAATTAGTTTGTAAATAAGAACCACACAAAACATTTTGAATATATATCAGAACTATAAAGTAAAATGAAACTAGCACAATTAGAAATATGTATTGTGGTTCATGTTCTAAAATTTAGTGATCAGTTATAAAACTGCAAAAGGAGAGAAATATTAACTTCTGCTTATGAGCAGACAGTATGAGACCATGCATAAACTGCACATACTGTAAGGCACAATTTTCTTATAATGTTCATAGGTTCATAGGTTCATAGGTAGGTAACTAGGCTATCAGCCCTAGGGCCCATACAAGCCTAGCCAAAAAATGTACCCTGGCTTTCACCACTCAAGAAAATTATTTTCCTGTGCCCCTGTCGAGCAGAGCCACAGAAGTGATCCCCGGGGTGAATTTCCCATTTCCCATCCAATCATCAAGATTTTTCTTGAAGAGTGCTAATGAGGAGCTCTGTTTGACATAGATAGGTAGTCTGTTCCAGAGTATGGGAAGTCTCTGGGACAGGAATCTATCCCTCCAGCATGTTCTGTTTATTGTGGTGACAAGGTTAAGGTCCCTAGAGCATGTAGCTCGGAGGGATTGGGATTTCTTTAAGTGGAGCATGTCCAACAGCTCTGGGTTTGACATAGCTTTGTATGTTAGGCAGAGAACGCCCCTGAGTAGGCGATATGCGATGGAGTAAAGCTGTAGTTTTTTGATTGTTTTATGAATATTGTATTGAAGGTCGGTTGGCTGTCCAGACAGTTTTTGCCTTAACTATTCCTTAGTATTGTTTGTGGTCTTATCCCTACATATGTTATAATATACTATATTTTCAAAGATGACGTTATGCTGTGTGTTATGAGAGTTACTAGCTTTCACATAGTACTGCTCACGATCTTTACACATTGCTCTTACTGTTAATCTGCTACCTGTAATGTAATGCTCTATAGCACAGTGTTCATCTGCAATATTTTCAATCCTGTGTACCTGTGTTACTAGCAATTTTCTTACCAGCATAGGGAACACCACACTGTGCCACGGTGGGGCACATGCAGCAGTGCAGCCACTCTGGGAGCAAGGTGTTAACATGCAGGGGCACATGCAGAAGTGCAGCCACCCTGGGTGCAAGGTGTTAACATGCTGGGGCACATGCAGCAGTGCAGCCACCCTGAATGCAAGGTGTTAACATGCTGGGGCACATGCAGCAGTGCAACCACCCTGGGTGCAAGGTGTTATGGGGAATGGTCAGCAGATCCTTTTTTTTTTTAACTTTGCTTGTCACGTGAATATGAGGGTCTATATCACATAGTCGAACATTTACAATTTCGAATGACATATGGTTGAGACCATATGTTCGAATTTGTAAATGTTCAAGCACGTGAATGGAAATCTCCATATATGGAGATTTCCATTCACTTCAATGTGGTGCAATCTCAGAGTTGGTATTTTAAGTAGTGGGGGGTGTGAGGGGTGCAGGGGGGCTTGCCCCCCTGCATAAAACAAGTTTCACATTTTTCCATTGTGTTTTTAATTTTTTACAGGTAGTCGATGTTCCGTAACTTCGAACATATGTGTTTGAACATATGTCAGTCGAAGTTACGGCTCTTCGACTACGTGATATAGACTGAAATATGACAGTGGAACAGTAGATTATAAGGGTGGTATGAGGGCACTAGGACCTGGAAGAGTGGCAAATCAGAGAAGGGGCTTTTTTACACATTAGGATTTGATGCTTTTCCTTAAAGATCAGAGAAAACTACTGTTGAGGGACACTTGACTTGGGATTGGCACTGGGCACTAAATGAGTCAGCTATGGCACATGTCATGGCTATGAAATTCTATGCCTTACTGAGTGCCCAGTACAAAATACAACTATTTAAAGATTTTTCTCTTCATTTTTTTAATCATTATAATAGGAAGTGGTTACCAATCTACTGCATTGCTTTCTGAGTTAGCAATCTCTAGTCGGGTATTAATATGACTAAAAACAACTGGCAACTCTGTATAGAATCATAGGATCATAGGATCATAGGATCATAGGATCATAGGAAGTTGCTAGACTACTGGCCCTGAGGCTCTTACTAGCCTAGTCAAGATTTTAGCCCATGTTCTGACAAGTCAGCACCCGATGTCTCTGTCCGGCAGGGAGACAGGTGGAATCCCAAGGGTATATTTAAAGATCATAGGAAGTTGCTAGGCTATTGGCCCTGAGGCCCTTATAAGCCTTGCCAAGAGGTTAGTCCATGTATAGACAATTCAGCACCCGATGCCCCTGTCCAGCAAGGACACAGGTGGAATTCCAGGGATGTATTTTCTATTTCCCATCCAGTTATCCAGGTTGAGCTGAAAAAGTGGTAAAAAGGTACTCTGCTTGACTTGCTTTTAGCCTATCTATGTTTGAGACCCTGGATTCTCCTGGCGAGGAACCTCTGTGGTCTCTCCAGCTGCTGCATATGCTTTGTGAGGTACATGCCGAAAGGGGCATTCTACTCAACAGTGGGTCTTATAAGGGAAGAATATAGAGATGTTATGACCTCCTTGTCCCTTGATGAGACATCCTTACTAATGAGGTGGGCCATGTAGAAAGATTTCCATACAATGGAGGCAGTATGATGGTCAAAAGTCAGTTTTCTATCAACATGGGTGCCTAAGTCCCTCATGACTGATTACATGCTTAGGAACTTGTTATTAATGTGATAATTTGTGGGTAAATCACTCTCCCCAAAGGGGATGATGATGCATTTTTTGGCATTCATTTTGAGATCATGTTTCTGACGCCAGTAATTTTTTGGGTGAGACCCTCCTGGAGGATGTCCACATCACTGGGGGAGTTGATGACAGCATTCATTTTGCAGTCATCTGCAAAGCTGCTCAGCCATAGCCCACAGGTTTTGGCCTGTACTTCAATAAAGTATATCCCAAACAACAAAGACCCCAAGACTGATCCCTGGGGTACACAGCTTGTTATGGGTGTACTGCTTGAGATGGCTTCCCCTATTTTGACTAAGTGGTTTCTATCAGTAACATACAGATTGATGCCTAGCTGAGAGAGTTTATCTATTATACCTGAGTGGGGAATAGTATTGAAGGTTATGGCCAGGTTAAGGTAGGCGGTGTTTATCATCTTCCCCTCATCCATGGCTTTGTTGACTGTCTCAAAGAAGTCGACCAAATTTAACAGGCATGACTTCCTCCTGACCAAACCAAACTGTGTGGGATTGAGTGTTTGGAGGTTGCCAATGTCCTTGTTAATGAGTTCCATGATAATCCATTCCATGGCCTTGCAGATCAGGCTAGTTAGGCTGACGGGTCTATAATTTCCTGGATCGGTGGACACTCCATCTTTGTGCAAAGGAATGACAGTGGCTGTCCTCCACTCAGCTGTAACAAAGCTGGTTCTCAGGTTTTGATTGAATATGGTGCCTAATGGTGCTGCAAGTTCCTGCCTGAGTTCATGTAGGATGCAACCTGGGATGGTATCAGGACCCATGGAAGCTGTATGTTTTTGCCTTTGAGAGGGCAGTGATAACTTGCTCCCTAGAGATAAGGGGAGGGAAGCAGATGCTGGGGATGTCCTGATTTACTGATGGGGGAGGCACAGGAGTGAAGTTTTCACTGAACCTGTCTGCCAGTAGGTTTCTATATCTATGGTGTTTGTGTATGTGGTGTCCTTGACCACCAGTTCAGAGCAGATCTAAGTGCTTCCTTCGAGATTGTGGACATATATGAAGAAAGTCTTTAGTAGATGTGGCCAGTCTGGACTCGACGTTTGCTTTAGAGGATTTTACTATGGCTCTTATTAGCTTGTTCAGGCTAAGGAGAGATTGCTTTCAATTAGGCACCTGCTCCTTCTTGGTCCTGAACAGCAATTAAATTTTTTCTTTTATTATAGAGTTTATTTATTGCAGATGTCCACCAGGCAGGTTTACTCTTTCTTGAGGAGGAGGATTTTGTCCTGTCAGGTATTCATGATTCCATGCAGCTATATAAATGCTCATATAGTACTTTGCTGTAGGTCTGGACATATGAGCCTTATCTTATGGAGGGGGAGGGGGCTGTGAAGCTGTTAATACCTTTCCTCAGGAGGTTGTAATTGGCTTTGGAGAAGTTTTTTGTTTAACCTTAGCTGGGGGGGTGGTCAGGGGAGATGGTGACTTTGAAAGTGACCGTTCTGTGGTTGGATTTTACCAGGGAGGATGACACTTTAGGGATACTGCAGTGGTTACTCATGTTGGTTAATACCAAGTCCAAGATATTATCTCCTCTAGTAGGAGTGCTGACCAGCTGGCCCAAGGCATATGCATTGACAAATCAAGGAATCTGTAAGAAGCTGCTACTGTTTGCTAAAGCAACTAATTGCAAAGCTTTCTCAACAATCGTTATAAAAGATGTCACATGACTAGATACTTCTGGGAATTTTCAAACTGAAGATCTTCGGGGATTGTTTTTCTTCCTTTGCAGGTACATTTTTATATTAAATAATGAGAGAAAGCCAGCTAAAACTGTAGACAGAGGTAACAGTAGACACTACTCACAGCAAAATATACTTTTTTTAAAATTTACTTTTACTGCAGCATGGGGTTGGTCACTGCATACCTCTCAATTTCTTTGCTTAAAAATACTGGATGCAGCCAATAAATAATGGCAGAACAATATTAGAGACATTATTAAATATTACTCTAATTCACTTAGAAATTTAATAGGGAAACATGTTTTGTGTCAGCTTGCATTTTCCAAACAATAAGTATGACAATATGTCTGGCATTATTGACTTGTCAGTCATTTAAGAAAATCACTCAAGTAGCAAATAATATGAGTCAAAATCAGAGATGTCCTGCAAAGTAAGGGATAGTTGAGAGGTATAGTTAAGAGCTATAATTCCCTGAATACCTTTTGATGTCTTTGCACATGAAGTCTGGACAAAACCAAAAATAATGTGGGAACAAAGACCCTAAAATCAGGGAACATTTACAAATATTACTTCTTCCTCTTTTGGCTTTTTCCCGGTTAGGGGTCACCACAGCGGATCACCTGTCCACTCATGATTGGCAGTGGAGTTTTTTATGGTGTTGAGTTGCCAGTCTGGCACCCAACCTTCCACAGAAGGTATTTACAAACATTTCTAATTCACTTAAAAAATCAGTAGAGCAGGCTTTGCATTACATTTGTATTTTTGAACAATATGAAGTAAACTGTAATGGTTAGCATAGCCTGTCAGCCTTAGTAGTTTACCAGAAAATCAAGTACAGGGCGAACAACATGATGGAAAAGTCCGCTGAAAAGTATGGCTCTCTGTAACAGGACCTTCAGTTCCCTGCAGCAGCATACTCACTTTTGGGATGACATCTGATTGCCAGAGGTGGTTAGCTGTTTGTGGAAGAAAGGAAGCATATCTGACAACTTTTTCTCATTAGAAGGAACATTCCTTATTTGAATGTTTTAAGATTTTATATTCCACACTGTTCCATATTGAAAAGGTCTGTTACATGTTTATTATTGTGATCTTACTGAATCACTACACCTTATCAAAATGACCTTCTAGTAAGTAAGAAGAAGCTGTTAAACATGCTGTGAACTTCCTAGTTGAAGTTGTTAGTAAGTTTTTGTGTTACACACTTTGTCCATTTGTTCCATACTTTGAGACAGGAAGTGTTTACATTTCAGAGATGACAGGTTGAGTATTGGAAGGCAGTCAGTGGAAGAACGTAAATGGCAGGCTGTGTCTGACCACATTAAAGTGACCATTGCTGTTGCTTGGTGGGCATTGGAGAAATAGCTTAATGTCTGAATGCTCCAAGTTGGAATTCATTACTCTGATTTGATGTTTCACTTTTCTGATACAAAATCAGACATGCTTGTGGTCAGTGGTAACAACACATAACATAATACACATGTATGTATTTGCTTATTTAATTTTTACGGAAATAGATGTGGGGGGCTGGAAACATTATTGTGTTTTTTTACATCAGGAGTTCAGATAATATGGGTATCATTTTTGGTGGTAAGTGATATATGAAAACAAATGTCAGTTACATGATCACTTGGGGGAAAGACTAAGTGAGCAATGTGGCAATTATATTTATGACATTCCTTCACAGTCAAAGGTAGTGTACCACCTCAGACAAAAATATATTTCACTAGATCACTATATATATGTTTTATACACAACTATCTTATTAGAGGTACCTGAATTTTTAATCGTGAACTGCCACTGGGGAACTGCCATATGGTCTCTTATATATAAACTAGTGAATCCTGCTTTTCAGGAAGGCTATTGTCGTTACTGTCTAGCAGTATGCTTTGTTTCAGGTTGGGGGCTATTTTATCTCTGCACAAAAGGCCAGGTAAAGCTAATCTCCAGAATGTAAGTGTACTAAGTTGTCATTACTAGCCTTGCAAATTGCCAGTGTACCTATGAACCAGACTTACGGTTCCCCAGTAGACTACATGGTAAGAAGGTTAAATTGTGTCTTTAAATCTGTGTGCATCTTATAAACGAGGGTCATGGTATATTATTCTGAGAAATTTACTATAATACTTCATACAATTACAGAGAACTTATCCTTTATTGCTAGGTACCACCAGCAGTTTTATGGTTATTTGGATGGCATAGGTTTGCCAGTCGTCTCACAAAAATGTATATTTTGCATTTTTCAAGTTGATAAACTGACTTTATCAGAATTATATGTGCTCATGTGAAATGAGAATCAAAAAATAGTACTCTTTTCTTGGGGAGAGTAAAATTTTCTGTTCATTTTATATGTTTTAGCAAACATATGTATAATTTACATGCTTTGAGAGGTACACCCATATTTGAGAGTCTCTTGCCTACTTTTTATATAAGCTATTGGGATGAACAAAACAAAATGAAAGTGAGATTATCTGGGGATCTTGTCCAAAAAATCATAACAATATCTTGACTATTAGAAAGAGATTCTTATTTGAAGTTAGGATGGAATAAAATGGTGTTTGTAAATTGACAAAGAGCACAACATTTATAAAAATAGCTGATAACAAATTGTGCAATCTTTAATTCTATTTGGACTAAAATTAACAAAAGCTACTTAAATGTAAACATATAATGGTGTGATTTCGGACCTAAAAGTAAGGTTCACGGTGTTTGAGCAGCAGATAGCAAATAAATTGCTTCAACAGTATTTATGAAATAGAAATTGTCTTCTTAATGCACTCACTGTAAACCAAGACCGAATCTTAAATCAAGCCCAATGTAGTAGCCACAAAAAAACACAGACTGTTGTTACATTCCCATGCAAATGGAATATGTTGTAAATCCACCAATGATGAAAAGAAATCCACCAGTGAATGATCCAAAGCCCATTAAAACAGAATTTTATTATTAACACCACCAAAAAATAATATAGCAAAGTAAAACATGAGAGCAGGTTTAGTACTTTCATCCTAACAAAACATTTGGACTTCTTCAGAACCTGCCATCTTTTAGCTCTCATCTCTTTTTATACCCAGTGGTTAATAAGACTTAATAAAATAATCATTTCATGGTTTGTCAGCTCTTAAAGGTACATTAAACAATGTGCATACAAGTAAAAATTCTAAACCTTCCCAGTTTTGTTGTATACTTGAGAGACGTGCATACCTCCTCCCATTGCTTCCTTGTAAATTGCTTCTCCCGTTTCTCTTCTCAATCTTTTCTAATCTCCTCTGATTGATTCTTATAGTTACTTTGCAATATTATGTGTGCCCTACTGATTATCCCTGTTTTAACTGCAGCTTCTCTTCTAAATGTGAGTAAACAAATCTGCCAGAGCAGGTCTTGCACTTAGGACTCCTCTGCCTCTTACTCTTTGCCTATACTCAGATAACAGTCCACGATTAGGAAGGCTGTCTCTAATTTGAAGTCCAAACTTCTTCCTGGCCTCATTCCATTCTATTAGGTTTCCCTCCCTAGTTATTTATTCCCAGTACCTTGGTTAATTTTCTAGTTTTCTCCAGTACATTACAGCCCACTCTTGCCTATTTTTGTACCCCTACTTGCAGTAATCTCTAGTGGCAAAATCTCCCTTCTCCACTCATGTGTTGGCTTATTTCCTAGAATGCTTTTGGCAACTTTATGAATATAATATCCTGTATGGTTGTTATTATTCTCCTTAAAGATCTGCAGCCAATAGCCCACTCTCATCTTACTTCTTGACCCCCCACTTCATCATTTTCCCTTTCCAGTTTGAATTATAACCTTCTGATTGTGTTATATATATGACGCTTAACTGTGTAGCTCTAAAATATCCCTTCAAATCAGGTAATCCTAAACCACCTAGTTCTATTGGGAGGATCAACATATCCCACTTAAGTCTTGCCTCTTTCCTTCCCAGATAAATTCTATCAACTCTTTATTAATTACAGTCCACATCTTTTTCTCTGCTTGATAAAAATATGCCTGACCTGTGTATAAAACGAAAGGGACTAAAAACATTTTCACTGCTTGTACTTGCTATTCATATCCATAAATAAGACCTTCTAGTGTCTCAATTTTTGTAAAAAAGAAAGGCTATAGCCATAAACTATGTATCAGTTCATGAAATGGTTTAGCAATACCCATAATATAAAGTATTTAAGAGTATGTATTAAGAAGGCTTCTGTTATGATTAAACATATGTGGAAAGAGATCAAACAAAAGCTAATCATAGGATCATAGGAAGTTACTAGGCTAATGGCCCTAGGGCCCTTACAAGCCTAGCCAAGTTCTACCCCCAATCGTGGATCATGGGGGTCCAAATGGAGAGATGAAAAGTCAGCAAGCAAAGGAGAGTAGTAGTGCTGAAATTGAATATATCCTGAGGGCTTGCTGAGTAGCTTCACGAGGTGGACCCTGTTTTCACAAAATCTCACCAAGGCGATACTGATACATAGACTGTATTTATATACCATATATCATGGACAGAAGTAGGTCAAAAACTAAAAAAGATAACTGGGTGCACAAGACCCAGGATAAAAAAAGTACCCAATCCTGGTAGGTGCACTGGTGGCAGGACCAGAAAAGATGACAATGTAGAATCATCAAAATACTGAAACATTACTACAATGGGGCAGGCCAGGCCCAGGGGGAGGATGGCCCCCTGTTGTAAAAGGAGGTAGCAGTCCACAAACATCACAAAAACTGACAGTCCAAAGAAGAGCCATAAAGATGACACAGTGGAATATTGAGGATAAGAAAGAAATTATGTATTGTTGCTATTATGCAAAAAAGCCCATAATTTCCAGACACAAGATGTACAAAATGATTAAGAGAAATTACAGGAAAGAAAAGTACTTCCGCAAGAAAAACTGTCAGAAGCATCAAATGAAATGTGTGTTCATTAATACAACAGATTTGTGAAAAACAGTATAAAGATCAAGAAACCTTGATCTGTTTGGAAAAAGAAGCATCTGAGGAAGTGCGAAAATATAAACAACAAAACCAATAGACATTTGAAAAGTATAAAAAAGAAATATGGACATGGGAAAGAGAGATTTGATATGGTGCAATATTTATGCAAAGGAGAAAGCCTAATTAATCAATGTAAAGAAGGCAGCTCCAAAGATATTTGAAGAGAAATACAAGCAAAGGCATCCGGATATGGAAAATTTCACAAAAAATAAATAATATCACAAAGATGGAATGCAGAAAAGAATATTAGTAAAGTAGAAGTTAAAAAAATAGAAGTTGAAGTTATTGAGTGTTTATGAAGTGAAGGATTTGGTGTAGAAGGTCTAACACAGGTTACATCACAGCAGGATGGAGTGAGTCCCCAAAGTAGGGAGAAATAGGAAGATCAGGAAACACCTGAAGAAGAAATATGGACATGGGAAAGAAAAAGAGATTTAATATGGTGTAACATTTATGCAAAGGAGAAAGCAAAACTAACCAATACAAAAAGAGCAGCACCAAAGATAATTGAAGAGAAATACAGGCAAAGGAATCCAGACATGGAAAACTCTACAATACAAAAAATAAGAAGACAAAGAGGAAAAGTAGAAAATAAAATTAGTAATGGAGAAGTTAAAGAAATAGAAACTGAGGTTATAGAGTACCTGGAAAGTGAAGGATTTAGTGTAGAAAATCTAATTCAGAAATCACCACAACAGGATAGAGTAATAGATATCCAAATTAACAGGAAACCAGTGGAACAGGAAGCAATTGGTCAGGAGCCATATGAAGATAATTTGGAGCCTTCCACAGGAAATCATTACAGATGTTCACTGGAAGCTAGACAGCAAGGGAAGGAACAGGAAACTGTGGAAACTCTGATGTAGTCAATGTTGAGGAGTGATAGGCCAGTGAGTTCCCATATGATAATGGATGCCAAAGGATGAAATTGAAGAGAATATGCCACAGGAAGATGCTATAGAATCTTCTATAGAATGCTCGCAGGAATTGGAAAACGAGGGATGTGCCCTTAGTTTGGAAGAAAATGAGCTAAGAGAAGAGTGGCTTGATTTAATAGACATAGACGGATATATCAAGATCAATGAAAGAAATAGACTGCAGAAGTTTAATAAATAAAACCCGTCAGAAGTCTGATAAAACAAATTAATACAGTAATTAGGACTGTCCATAGAGATCCATGCGATATAACAGAAGTAAACAGGATATATTACTGTGCAGCTAAATTAATAACTGATAAAATTCTACCACAAAAAGATAGGGTAGTGAGGGAAAGGAAGGGGAGAAATCGAATACCATCATGGAAGTATCGAATAGAGAAAACTATAAAGCAGTTAAGACAAGAAGTATCACTATAGATGAGGGAACATATCAACAAAAATACTAAGAAAGATAGATGTGATAAAAACAATGCACAATATTAGAACAGACCAGGATCTATTATGCGCTATTACAAATAAACTAAAAATTTCAACACAGGCGGGAAAACTTAGAAGATAAGAAGATAAAAATAAAGGAAAAGTACAAAATAAACAATTTATTGATGACCCAAAAAAGTTTTATAGAGAACTGGAAAATAAGGTAAAAAGAATTGAAAGACGGCCCAAAAAAGAAAAAAAATAGATACATTTTGGAGAAGTATCTATGAAAATCCTGTGGAACATAATAAAGATGCTAAATAGGTAGAAGAAGTTAAAGAAAGAATGAGAGGTTTAAAGGTACAGGATATGAAATGGGATGAAGTAAAAGCCAGAGAGATTGAAGCAAAGTTAAGAAAAGCCTCTAATTGGAAAACTCTAGACCCAGATGCAGTACCTAACTTTTGGCTGAAAGTATTAACATCTTTGCACGAAGACTTAGCCATGAATAAGAACCATTTATATGCACACCCCAAACATACACCAGCCTAGTTAACAACAGACAAAACAATACTTCTACTTAAGAGCAGACCTCTAAGCTACCCTAAAAGTTATAGAGCAATAACTTGCCTTCTGACAAAGTATAACCTATACATGGGAATTGATGCTGACAGAGTTTATACTCATTTAGAAGAAAACTCAATTATGGCAGTAGAAGAAAAGGGCAATAAAAGAAAGTCTTAAGGAACAAAGGACCATTTGTTGTTAAATAAAGTCATAGTGGAGAACTGTAAAAAGGGGAAGACTCTAAGTATGGCATGGATTGACTACAAAAAAGCATTTGATAGTATCCCGCATTCATGGATAAAAGAGTGCTTAAAAATGTATAAGATACATCCTACACTGATCGACTACATTACATTGACCATGAAAAAGTGGCAGACCACTTTGCAATTAAGCCATGATAAAGGAGAAATTATTATATCAGGGATAAAAATTCAAAGGGGGTATTCCAGGGTGACTCTTTGTCACATCTGCTATTCTGCCTTGCCCTTAACCCATTAAACTGTCTACTTAACAGCTTAGGCCATGACTATAATTTGGCTCCTAGAAAACAACAAAGTGTAAAGACTTCTCATCTTCTCTTTGTCGATGATTTAAAACTATATAGTTCATCAGATGAGGAACTGAAAGCAAAATTACAAGTTGTCAAAACTTTTTCAGATGATATAAGAATGTCATTTGGTCTTGATAAATGTGCAAAAGCAACCTTTAAAGCAGGAAAACTGCAGCACCAAGAAACATCAGTTTGGGACAAGAATGTGACATAAAAGAACTTGAGCAAGAAGGAGTGTATAAATATTTTGGAATTGATGAAAGATCAACGATAAAACACAAACAAATGCGAATAAAACTTAGTAAGGAATACTTCAGAAGACTTACATTAATCCTGAAAACAGCATTGACATCTAGGAACAAAATCCAGGCTATAAACCAATTCATGCTTCCTCCTAATTTACAGTTTTGGAGTGATTGACTGGCTCCAAAATGTGTTGGATAGATTAGATAAAAAAACAAGAAGGATGCTTCATGCTCACCAAATGATTTATAAAAATCAATGCATACCAAGATTATATATTCCCCGTTCTGAAGGAGGGATGGGCTTCCTTGAAACTGATTACATGTATAGATCTGCAATTGCGCAACTTCACACATATCTGCTGACCCCACAAGACTCAAATGTAGTGAAAGTTTTGAAACATGAAGATAACAAATCTAAGATGACTTTTCTGCTTACTCTAGCAGGAATGGAAATCAAGCTAAAATAGATAAAAATCAGGCAGTAACTGAATGTGTCAAAAAACAAAAGAAAGAATATAAAGTGAAGGACTAGATGAGAAGGCAATAAATGTGGAAAAAGCATAAATATAGCTGCATGTATAGAAAAACTGTCTTCATGTTTATCAGGAATGAACACAGGAATGGTTGAGGACAGGTGAATTCAAACCAAGAGATATAAGGTTAATACTGGCAGCCCAAGACAGTGGGCTGTGTACACATTGGTTTACAAAGTCCATTGAACATGTGGGAGAAACAGACAAATGCAGGTTTTGTAAAACTGAATTGGAAACAGTTGCACACCTCATTGCTGGTTGCGACATACTAATGGGAGAAGGACTGTATACTGAAAGGCATAATAATGTGGCAAGACTGTTGCACTGGGGATTGTGTAAATATTATGGTATTGATATTCCTGTATCTATACTATACTATACCCTTGCTATGCCTGTATCTATACTAATCAGTCACTCCATCTTTGAGTCTAATGTTCCTTCTATCTGGAAACAGTTTTACACTCTTCCCATTCATAAAGGAGGCAACTCCACAGAAATATCTAATTTCAGACCTATTGCTATCCTCTCCCCCCTCTTCAAAATCTTTGAGAAATGTATACACAAACAAGTTATGCATTATCTCTTAAAATAAAAACTTCTCACTCCAGCACAGCATGGCTTCTGTCCCAAGCATAGTACAATCACAGCTCTACTATCATTTCTCAACACCTTAGCCTTGGCTAAAGATGATCACAAACTCATATCCTGCCTACTCCTTGACCTTTCTAAGGCTTTTGACACTGTCTCACACACACTGCTACTTAGTAAACTTGTAGACCTAAACTTCTCCCCTGATACAGTTGCATGGTTCTCTAGCTATCTCTCTGATAGGCTGCAGTCAGTATGATGCGACTCAGCACCTATCTCCCTGATAGGCTGCAGTCAGTACGATGTGACTCAGCACTATCTACCCCTTTCTCAGTAAGAACTGGTGTTCCCCAAGGTTCCATTCCTGGACCTCTACTCTTTAATATCTTCACCAACTCACTCCAGTCCTCTTGTTCTCAGTCTAACATTGTCCAATACTCAGATGACTCTACAGTCATAACTATTGCTAATTCTCCCTTAGAACTCCTAACAAATACCCAGACATCTTTCAACTCAGTAGAGACATGGCTCACTAATAATCAGTTCATCCTCAACCCTAAGAAAACAAAATTACTACACTTTCTACCTAAATCTGCAAACCACATTAAACTTTCCTTCTCCATAAGGTCCCTAAACAATACTCCTATAGAAGTCGAAACTAGCACAAAACTCCTTGGGATTACCATTGATGACCAACTAAAATTCGATCTTCACATTAACAATTGTATCAAAAAAAAAAAAACACCAAAGGCCAGGACTACTTAGAGGAATAACAAATTCCTAACTACTGAAGCTACCTATACCTACCTTCTACCACGCTTAACCTATTGTTTCCAAATACTCACAAATCTGAACTCCTCCCTACTTACCAAATTAGAATCGACCTACCACAATGTAGTTAGATTTGCAGCTCAACAAACATATAAATGTCACCACTGTCTCTCCCTAAATTACCTGAACTGGCCCGAACTACTTCACCTGTTCCTACAATCTCAACTCCAAATCATACACTCCATCCTATATCAGCCTGATTTCTGCCTAAGTCTATCTTCTCTCATTTCTCACTTCTCCCCTACCAGACATCTCCAAAACTCAACCCAAGACCTACTAAAAATCCATAAACCCAAATCCAACACAGGGTGCAACTTAAATAGCTACCATCCCTCCATTGCATGGAACAAACTCCCACTAGAAATAAGGACCCTGACTCACCCCCAAACAATTTAAGTTAGCAATCAAGGACTACTTTAAAAACACTGGTCCTGCCATTGTACTCACCCTCCCTGATTATTACCTACCTTTATAGTACAGTCAAACTAACTTACTAAAACTTACCATAACTACTTCATCCTATGCTTCCTATGCAACCTCCATAGCTTCTTCTATACTCTGCTCCCTGAAATTCTTGTGTAACCTTTTAAGTTTCTGCTACTCTGGACAAAAACTTATGTTTACTCAGTTCTCTTTTAAACCAAATCATACAACCTATTCTACTTTTTAAACATTCTCCTTTTTGTTTATAGTACTGTTTTATCTGTCAACAATATACATGCATGTAGCTTACATATTTTAACTACCAAAATTATCTATTGCTATTTTTATTGAAATGTATCAGTATTGCTATTTTTATTGCTTTGTATATCTTTGGAGCTTTTCTCCCTGGGCCTCCACTGAAAAAGGGCAATTGCTTAGCCAGACACTTCCGTTCAACAAATGTAAAATAAATAAATAATAAATAAGTATTGAAGTGGCTGAAAAACACTAGAAGCATCAGCCACAAAGCATCATAGAAAATGAAGAAGTCTACATCACATGGGATCACTCATTACCAAGAGTTCAAAAGATAAATGCTAGAAAAGCAGATATAGTGGCCCAAGAAAAGAAGACAAAAGTAGCATTGCTCATTGAAATCCCCACAACCAGTGACTACAGCGTTTTGCATATAGACAGACACAACACATAAAATATCAGGATTTGCAGGCAGAAACAAGAGCAATGTGGAAGAAAGATACCCAGACAGTTCCAATAGCAGTAGGAGCAACAGGTCTTATAAAGAAGAGTCTATGATCGTATTTAGATATGCTACCAATACATGTGGTGGTGCTGCGGTAGCGTTGTCACCTCACAGTAAGACGTTGTCCTGTTCGATTCTCAGCTAGAGTGTCTTTTGTGTGGTGACATGCGTGAATGGGCGTACCTTCGTTGAAGGTTATGCGTCAGGGCCGGCAACTCAGCACGTAAAAATCTACTGCCAATCATTAGCGGACCGGAGTTCCGCTGTGGCGAAGCCGAAAGACACAAGACAACACCAATACATGTAACTCCTAACGAACTGCAGAAGGAGTCATTACTGGGCACATTGCGGGCACTGGGAAGAGCAATACTGGCTGACATCAAAGATTGAAACAATACTAATTTCTTGAACTTTAATCATACTTTAACTTAGGAATGGGGTTCATTCCCATCATGATATTAGAAACCCAAAAGACTTGGAAAATTTAAAAAAGAGTGAAGCCTTTTTAATCCATACTCTTAAATACTTCATCTTATGGGTATTGCTGAACCAGTTCATGAGTTGGTGCATACTTTATGGCTATAGCCTTTGCTTTATCTCCATTAAGTTTATATCCTGAAAAGACTTGACACTGTCTCAATGTTCCACAACACTGATATGGCCTTTTCTGGATTTATCAAATAGAAAATATTATTTACAAATAAAGGCACTTTCTTGATTAGCATATGAATTGTATCCTTCCATTTCTGAGTCCCTTATTTTCTTTGCCAGTGGCTCTAAATATAGAACAAATAACGGGGAAAGAAGGCATTCCTGCCTGGTTCCTATGTTCCTACACAACCTATCAGCGAGGAACCCTCCTACTTTAAATCTTGCCTCCTCTCTTTTAATATAGCCTTCTAATTAACTTATTATTGCATCAGGGAATCTAAATTATTCCATTGCCCTACTCATAAAAGCCAGGCTTACACTATTGAATACTTTCTCTTTATCAAGATCCACATAAAATGGCAGTATTTTCTTATATTCTCTTTCTCTCTGGCATCATTGTACTTTTAACAGTGTCCCACCACAAAACCACATTGATCCATCTACCAATTTTGGCAACACCTTTTCTGTTTTTTAGTTGTATAGACAAACACTTTGCAATAATGGTTTAAAATTGAAATGCATCTATATGAGGCTGGGTGTGATCTTTTTGGTAATACAGCCACGACAGCTTTCTTCTAAGAAGTTTTTGCTACCCCTCCTTTTAAAATACTATTAAACAAAATCCTGTAGACTTCCCTGCAAATTGATTATACATCACTGTTTTTAGCAAATTTCCTCCTATCTTACCATTAGTTCTTGAGCCTTATCTTCATCTGATTTTGGCATAATTAAGTCTTCCATAAATATTTCTATTTGTGCTCTTTCTTGGTTTCCATATTCTACTGCTTTATACAAATATCCATAAAAATTCAGAAAAATCTTTAATACCTTTATAAGATCTCTGGTTATTTTTTTTGTAAAAGGCTCCCTAGGTTTGGTGACCTTCCTACTTTCTGTTGCCTAAGTCACTATGCTAAAGGTTTTTGTGCTCTGGAGTTGTTATCAAAAATTATACAATGCCTCCTCTAAAATGTGCACGCTGATTGGCCAGCCCAACCAGCGTGCCCATTGTAAATCCTCACTAACGAACTCCTCGAAAAGGTCAGGTCGCCCGACTTTTTCCGTTAGTATAAAACACTTCTTGCTATGTTAAAAGAGTTTAACATAGCGACACAGTTTAAAAAAAACACAGTCTCTCTGCGACATATTTTTTAAAGCTGTCTCGCTATGTTAAACTCCTTTAACATAGCGACACAGTATAAAAGCAACGGAGATCTTGCTATCTCCGTTGCTTTTTAAACCTGTTCGCTATAATTAAAAAAGTTTTTTTATAATGAGACAAAATAAGCAACGGAGATCTCATATGTTAAACCCATTTAACATAAATGGAGATCTTGCGTTCTCCTTTTGCCCTCAGCTCTGATGTACTGTGTAGGCATGCAGTACATCAGAACTATACCAGACAGCCGCGGAAGGGCAGCAAAGAGGCATTATACGCCATTATTTAAGAAAAGTAATTATTTCTTTCTTAAATAATGTCATTATAATAATATAATAACCACTTTCTGGGTGTGAATAGATAATAATACCCACAGTTGTCTTTGTTTGGTCCCTGCGGGCTTAAGCGGACCAAACCACACCAACTGTGGGTAAATCCAGCATTACCCACACCCAGGCGTGGGTTATTGCTATAATAGTTGCTTAACAGCAATCATATTATCCAAATATTCTAGCATTCTGCAGTTCCTCTTGTTATTCTGCAATACTTTAAGACCTTGTTTAGCCCGTGTAATCAGTTCCTATTACTTTCTTAACAATATCTATTTGTATTTTATTTCTACCCTGTTTTTAAACTCCCTTTTCATTTTATCACAATCCCTAGCTATTCCTTCTGAATAAATGTCTATCTTCCCTAATAAATCTTGAAAAATTTCCATTACCCATAGCATAAATTCCTCTTTTCTACAAGTAGGTTGGAAAAGTGCCAGTGTCTCATTTTTACCTCGTTACCCTGAATTTTTATATTAGTTTTTATCAGTTCATGAACTGAAATTGTCAATGGATGTATGCGAAAGTCCAACCCAGTTATTGTACATTGGGGGATAATATGTACATTTTGTCAGTTCCTACAACTGAATTCACATCTTCCATACCAAATATTTTTATAAATTTCTTCAGAAATCTGCCCTTTTTTATTACATTGTCAACTCTAGGTCCCCTGAAATATCCTCACTGTTGCAAATAACATTCCATTCCCCAGCTATAAGTAATATTGTCTGCCTGAAAGCTAATTATTTCTCCAGAAATTTTCTTAAGCTCAGTAAGAGCAATTTCTGGTGGAATACAAGTAGATGCCAGCATAATCCTCCTCCCTCGACAATAACCCCTAATCTATCACTGTATTTTTCCGCTTCTACTGCTAACGGAGCCCCTCTAGCAATCCCCATTACTCCCATTTTCTTTTGTCCCTGATATTCTGTTAAATATCCACTCTGAAGTCCTTTCATTGTCAAATTCACAAGCTCATTTCTTTCTAAATGTGCCTTCTGTAACATTACTAATTGCAATCTACATTTCTTAATATAACCCAGTGCTCTTTCCTTTTTTTTAAAATTGTAAGGCCACTTATATTAGAAAATATTACTGGATAGAGTAGCCATTATGATAAAAAAGCTATTATTCCCAGTTATCATACATGACAGTTTTTTTGAATGTGTATTTCCAACTTTTGTCGTGTATACACACACTAATGTTTGCCAGGATTATCTTTTATACAGTTGATGCTCCTCATCTCCATTTGGATCAATGTGACATTTCTCAAGACTTTTTTGATTTAATGATAACCCTCAAACAAAACAACTAAATACTTTTTCAGGACACCCCCAGCTCTTATAAACACACGCAACTATATACATTTTAACAAATGAGGTTTAACCCTCCAGATAGTGACAATTGCCCCAAAATTGACAGCTGCACTCATGTACATAACCGAATCTAAATTAAGGTTATTCATGCTAAAGTGCATGTTACAATTAATATTCCCACTTACACCAATTGTTGTCTGTTATTTTCTTATTAGTAGTCCCCTTCCAGATATGAGATCCAGCTTGTATGTTTTCAGAAAACATTTTTAGCCCTAAAAAGCTGCATTGGCTATCTTTAAATAAAAGTAAATTATGTGCTGATCTTGTAAATACATTAAAATATTAAGGCTGCCATAAATTCAGACTTTATTTTTTACTGAACTGCTTGTCATTGTATCTTTAAAATTTGGATTTTCCTCAGCAGTGAATAATCAAAACTCTGAAGATGAATTGCTTGAACATGCAGACAGCTTATCTCCCAGTAAAAATAGTTTCAATATAGTTGGAAATGAAACTATACAGCTAACCTGCAGATGTTTGAAGGAATCTTTGGAACATCAGAACAGAATGTAAAGAATTGATTTTATAATTTTTATTTACTTTACATTTGTTGACAAGGTTAGTCCGACTGAGCTAGTGGCTCATTTTCAGCGGAGACCTAGGGAGAAAAGCTCCTCAGTGAGATCAAACTTATACAAACTGTTACAGAATACTTAAAAATACATTCAGGGTACATACTCATATAAAATAATGGTACCTTCTTAATACATTTAAGGTTTCAAAAACAGCTATACACAATTTGTAATGGTAGTGTAGTCGTGATGACAAACAAGGAACACTGTTTTGAGATACACATTTTAAACAGGTAAAACACATCTAGTGTGGACCTCAGTAAAACAACATGATATAATTTAATATATACTTGCAGAGGTCCATAGCAGGGGTATGTATCATTAAACATGGTTAAACCTAGTAAGAGACAGAGGAGGGGAGACAAAGATGCATAAAAGTGAAATGATAAGTAGGTCATATGTTATAACTTAAATGGAGGAGGAATAGTAGGGAGGAAGGTAGAGAGAAGGGAAACAAAGTAGTTGAAGGAGAGATACAGGAGGAAAGAGCAGGCAGAGTATAACTAAGGCAGACAGGGAGGCTGTAGTGGGAGGATATTGATGAGAATGGACAGAGGAGAAGGAGGGGTATTTGATACTAGGATACGGGTGGTTCAGGGGGGATGACTACAGTGGCAAGACCAGTTTTCCTTTAGGTATTTTTGAGTGGCTGATTTGAATTGTTTGGGATGGTCAAGGGACCTTACTTCTAGGGATAGTTGGTTCCAGGATGTGTCAGGGTTATACTTATAGAGTAGGCATCCTGTTTTGGTCTTGGGTTTATAAATCTGTAGCAAGTTTTGGTCAGAGCTGCATAATGTCCTAGCTGCAGCGTATTTGGATATGATAGAAGTGAGGCTGTGGCAGAAAGAGGGCAAATATAGGATAGAGTGGATAATCTGTAGTTGATGTAGTAGGAGCAGATGGGGAAATTCTAGCCAGTCAAGTTGCTTAAGAGATATGCAGTGGTGAGTCTTGCAGGTTTGGTTTGCTGAGAATCTTACCACCTTATAGGTAGTTTCAAGTTTTGTGAGTAGTGTGGAGTTAAGGTTTGTGAGTAAATGACAGCTGTATAAAAGTGCGGGAAGTAGAAATGCATGAGAGAGAGTTATTCTGGCTGTGTTGGTTAAGTATTTCTTGTTGCGGTAAAGGTGTCCAAGTTTCTGGTGAGTTTTTTTGATACAGTTAGTCACATGTAGATCAAACTTGAGCTGATCATCTATTGTGACACCTAGTAAGTTAGTGCTAGGTTTGACTGCAATGACGGTGTTACTGCTAGATAGAATTGTAAATGTAGCTTTGAGATTAGAGAGGTTTTTGGGGAGAAAGAGTAAGAGCTTTGTTTTCTTAGGGTTGAGAATTAATAAGTTGTTACTAAGCCATGTCTCTATGGTGTTGAAAGATGTTTGGGTAGCAGATTGGAGGTGTGATGGATTGTCTGCAATGGTGGTGATAGTAGAGTCATCAGCATATTGTAAAAATTATGACTGGGGGCAAGAGGTGCGTAGTAGATTGCTGAAAATATTAAAGATTAGTGGGCCAAGGATAGATCCTTGGGGGACACCCATTTGCACTGGGGGGGGGGTAGTGCAGAGAGCCATTTGACTGATTGCTGGTGGTTTGAGAGATAGCTTGAGAACCAGGAAATAGTAGGAGAAGAAAATTTTAAGTTGGTTAGTTTGGCCAAGAGGAGAGAGTGAGGAACAGTGTCAAATGCTTTGGAAAGGTCCAGAAACAGGCATGAAACAAGTTTATTGTTGTCACAAGCAAGAGATACAGTATCAATGAAAGGTATTGGTGCAGTTGTAGTACTATGTTTGGGATGGAACCTGTGTTGCGTGTGTGTAAGAAGGTTTTCCTGTAGTAGGTAATGCATAACTTGCTTGTGGATACATTTCTCTAAAACTTTAGGGGGGGGTAGTATAGCATTTGGTCTAAAGTTTGATATTTCAGAGGATTTTCCACCTTTGTGAATGGGTAATGTATAGAATTGTTTCCATATAGAGGGGATGTACGATTCGGTAATAGAGCGGTTGACCAGGATAATGACTAGGTAGGCTAGGGGTTCTGAAGCAATCTGTAGGAACTAAGAGTGTAGATTATCAGCTGAGGGGGAGCAGGGTTTAGTTTAGAGAGTAAGGATTTTATATACTTAGTTGAAACAACTTTGAGGGACAAAGAGTTTGAAGGGTTAGGAAGAGAAGTGGGGTTAGAGAGGTTATTGGCATTGTTGCTAGTGGGAAGAGAATTGATTATGGTGGTTATTGAGTCAATAAAATGATTGTTGAATTTAGTGGCTGTTTCTTCTGGTGTTTTTTGTGGGCAAGGGTTAATAGGAGGAATGGTTTCCAGGATGTAGAATGTGATTGATAGAGTTCCAGAATTTTTTGGGGTCTGATTTGAGGGCAGTGGGAGGGATAGTGTAGAAGTTATTTTTGTCATTGTGGATGTATTTTTTTATTTGGTTTCCAAGTTCTTTATAGGTCTGAAGAAGAGAGAGGGCATTAGTTTTAGTGTATAATTTCCATATTCTGTCTCATTTTTTCATATTGGTTCAAGTAGTTTTAGTAAATCAAAGAGCTGTCTTGGATTTGATGTGTGGAGAGGAGGGAGGGAATTTAGAATGTCAAGCTAGGTAGTGTTAAAAGAGTGGACAGCTTCATCAGTTGGGAAAATGGTAAGATCTGACCAGTTGACTCTGGACAGTAGGTCTATGAAGGAGTTTGGGCAGAAGGCTGATAGTTTGTGGGTGGTAATATACTTGTGGGGCCTGGTGAAGTGGGGAGTATGTCTAGTGACTGCTATAGGGCAGTGGTCACTAAGGGCATTTGGGAGGGTATGAGGGTTATGGTAGTTTTGGGGGTGGGAGACCAAAATCCAATCCAGGAGGGAGCTAGCAGGGTGGGATTTATTAATATTAGGGGTTGTGATTAGTTGCCCAAACCCGTGCAAGTTAATACAAGAGGTTGAGTTAGGAGTTTGGAGTGAGAGCCAATCAATATTTACATTGGCCAGTATGATGATTTCATTATGGGTGGTCTGAGAGTGGTGGGATAGGATGTTTTCAAGTATGTTAATGTTATCTCCAGGGGGGGTATAGATTTCTAATACAGTTATGGTGGTGAAATTGTTGAGTTTGAAGTTAGCCAGTAAAAGATCAAATGTAGAAAAAGAGGGAAGAGGGCAGTCTAGACTCATTAGATTGAGATGGTCGGAATAGAGAATGGCTACTCCTCCGCCATTTTTCTTTTGCCAATCGAGTCCAAGGATGTTATAACCAGGAGGGATATGTTCACTGTCTTGGTTGTGAGGTTTTAAGCATGTTTCAGTTAGGGTGACTATGTCAGGAGTGTAGTTAGCTAACCAAGCGTGGAATTCATTAACTTTGTTGACAATACTCCTGAAATTAATAGAGCAGAAAGATACTTGTTTTTTTTGCATGAAAGAGGCTGGTTGGATTTGGTAGGTGTGAATTACTATTCTGGGTAGAGAAAGAGGGGCCAGGGTAGGGGTGAATGTCCTCTGATAGAAGTAGAGGTTTGTAGTGGAGTAATTGTTTGAGTAGGGGGTGCTTTATTTTTTGTTTTAAGGAGGTTGGCAGTGGAGGACATCATTTTATTTTAGGAAAGGGAGTGATGGGGGAAGGATGGATGGACAGATTGATAGATGTTGCTGGGGTTTTGTAGTTGAATTTATTGTCAAATTAATGGGATGGAAATGGGGTGAGGGTAGTTGTGAGTGGTAGGAGGTGAGGTAGTAAAGGATATGGAGTAATGGTAGCAAGAGTAAGTTTCATGTTTTGAAATACATGATAACAGGTAGAGTACACAGAGTGAATGGGAGGGAGGAATAAGTATTAGTGTGTGTGGGATGTGAGAGGGATAGGTGAGGGTGTATGAGGAGGTGTTAAGGGACAGAAGCGTGTCTTAAAGAAAGTGGAGGGGAGGGGAAGGGATTAGAGTAGAAGTAGAGAGGTGTGGTTTTGAGTGGATAGGTATAAAGGAAATGATATGGGGGTGGGTGGGAATGGGGGTGGGAAGAGAGCAAAGTTAGCTTGACCGTAGCAAGGGTGAACGGAGCCGGGCTACACTCAGGTTACTGAAGATGCACTCGAGAGCTACACTCAGGTTACTGAAGCTGCACTTGATTGGCTACACTCAGGTTACTAAAGCTGCACTCGAGGGCTATACTCAGGTTACTGATGCTGCACTTAAGGGTGGAATGAGAGGAAAGTGAGCCCGACCATAGCGATGGCAAACAAAGCGGGGCTAAACTCAAGTTACTGAAGCTGCAGTCGAGGGCTACACTCAGGTTTACTGAAGCTGCACTCGAGGGCTACACTCAGGTTATGGAAGCTGCACTTGAGGGCTACACTCAGGTTACTGAAGCTTCCCTTGAGGGCTACACTCAGGTTACTGAAGCTGCACTCGGGGGCTACACTCAGGTTACTGAAGCTGCACTCAAGGGCTACACTCAGGTTACTGAAGCTGCACTCAAGGGCTACACTCAGGTTACTAAAGCTGCACTCGAGGGCTACACTCAGGTTACTGAAGCTGCACTTGAGAGCTACACTCAGGTTACTGAAGCTGCACTCGAGGGCTACACTTGGGTTACTGAAGCTGCACTCAAGGGCTACACTCAGGTTAGTGAAGCTGCACTCGAGGGCTACACTCAGGTTACTGAAGCTGCACTCGAGGTAAGGGAGATGATATAGAAACAATCTATGAAGAAAAACAATCACTTTGTTTCTTTATTTCTTTATGTGTTACCCATGGTTGTTTTTTTGTAACAGTGTACTCTTCCTGGACATACAGGAATACTAGATAATGGTATCAGTTGCACTTCTTATAAGTGTAGATAGTGAAATCAGTAGAAAAACAATAGAAATTTAGTGGGGTATGGACCAGGTAAGCAGAGGGGAGGATCAAGTATCTAGAGGGTGGCTAGACAGGGAGTAGTGGCGTTCTGAGGTAGCATGCTCACAGGGGGCTTCAGCTAACAGCAGTTTCTTATGTGGTTAAGCTAACAGGAAAATTAAAAGATAAGACTGCATACTTTACTATGTTAAAATTTTTCTTTTTCAGTCATCTTTTTGGTAGGGGAGCTGGACCTGAAATGAGGGAAGTCAGCAGCTGGACTTTCACAGTATGTACAAATTAGGGCTGGAAGGTACAGAAGGACAGGTAGACAGAAGAGGAGAAAGAAGCATTTTAGTTATAACAAATTGCAATTTCACAGTAGAAGCATGTTGCTACAGTTTAGTTTAGGCAGTCATAGTTCATTCTAACAGCAGAAAATATCTGTAAGGCATCTACAAATCTGTATGACCTCCATTAATTAATGATACTCAAAGCTGGTCTTTCTTTACGCCCCACTCAGGTAAGCAGAGGGGAGGATCGAGTATCTAGAGGGTGGATAGGCAGGGAGTAGTTGCGTTCCGAGGTAGCATGCTCACAGGGGGCTTCAGCTAACAACAGTTTCTTATGTGGTTAAGCTAACATGAAAATGAAAAGGTAAGACTGTGTACTTTACTGTGTTGAAATTTTTCTTTTTCAGTCATCTTTTTGGTAGGGGAGCTGGATCTGAAATGGGGTCTATATTAAAACATCGACTTTTTAAAATGTTGAATGTTCTAATATCGACCCCTATTCAGCGAACGCTGACAATATTGAACATGCAGAACAGCAAATTTATTCCCAGGGAAAAAAGTTTCTGTTCCGACAGACATACACACAACACAAGAACACCAAACAAACAGCAATCCACACACATACACCTAAAATCCTACATCTAACCGTACACTAAACTGTACATACACCACTAACTATCCACTTACCTTAACCCAAACCCTAACTTAAAGGTTGGTCACTATCGCACACTCACCTCACCCATGCCCTAACCCTAACTCACCTACCCTGCCCTAACCCTCATGTCCACACAATCACACACTTACCTGACCCACGCTCTAACCCTAACTCACCTACACCGCCCCTAAGCCTCACGTCCACACAATCGCACACTTACCTGACCCACGCCCTAACCCTAACTCACCTACCCCGCCCTAACCCTCACGTACACACAATCGCACACTTTCCTGATCCCAACCTGTAACTTTCCACCACAGTTGCTGAAAATAGCAAAGCCACAGGAATGGCCAACCAAATTCCTTCCCTAGGAAAAAATCGGTGTTCTGCAGCTTCACTATTTTCAACGTTCACTGAATAGGGGTCGATATTAGAACATTTGAAGTTGTGAAAGTTTGATGTTCTAATATAGACCCCCTGAAATGAGGGAAGTCAGCAGCTGGTCTTTCACAGTATGTACAAATTAGGGCTGGAAGTTTACTGTGTAAAATTTTGCTTTTTCAGTCATCTTTTTGGTAGGGGACCTGGACCTAAAATGAGGGAAGTCAGTAGCTGGACTTTCACAGTATGTACAAATTAGGGCTGGAAGCTGTTGAAACACGCTATCTCAGGGGAACAGAGCTACTCGGGCTAGGAAGGTGAAATTCAAATATGGCCAGATTATCTGCCTTCAGCTGTAGATTTATTCTTAGTTACTGAATATTTAATGGAAAAAACAAGCTAATTAATATATTTGCGGATGCAAGAAAATTATCATTTTTCATGCTTTCATCATGTGCCTTACTATTCAGTCCTATTTCTTACAAAATACAAAATAACTTGTTTATAACTTAAGGCAAGGATATTAATCTAGACATCCTCCCTTGCAAAAACAAGGCAAATCATCATCTTAATTCTATATATTCAAGAAACCACACCAGAGACTGAGTAATCCAACAGCAGACCAGAAATAAAATTTAAATCCTTTATTCCAAACTCACCGTAGGTATTTCTTAGATTTTAGTCTTCAGTTTTAGCACTCGACACTCTTTTTAGGTTTTTAATTCTATATATAATATAATCTTTTACTCCTCCCCCCTACACCAGCAACCCTGATCACAGCATTGTATTAACTTAAATGTTCTTCTTTTCAGCCTTTCTTCTCTTGTTTATTCTCTAAAATCTATAGTTTTACAACTAAAAAAGTACTTGTTTACTTTAATATCTTTAACATATGAAATGCTTTATACAAATTCTAAGTCTGCTATATTGGCAGAGATGGTTCCACTACATATAGATAAGTCCACATCAGATGTAGCTTCAGCCAAGCAAAACAAACTATTTGAAGAAGCTTCAACCAAATACAAAGACAAAAAAAAAAAATTGAATGGGGAGGGGGGCACAAACTCCTGAAGCCTGCATATGGAGGATTTCCCTGCCATACTTTTTTTGTATGCCAAATCCAGGATTGCATACCCTCAGAGAAGTTTGAAATGCTCACTTAGACTCATGTCTTGTACACTAATACAGACTGCACTAGCAGTGATTCTGAACTGATAACATTGATGGATGGACTACAGCTCAGGGAGGTATACTTTATGAGCTTAAACCTTGTCCAGTTTACACCTGACCAAAGGAAGGGAAGCTGATGGTGATAACAAACTCCTCTTTAAAGTTTTTAGTGCTGCAAGGTAACAGGCTAATGTTGCTTATGTCTAGCATTTCTCCATGTTTACACAGTGATATTCAAAATGTTATGCCTCAGCTATATATATAAATATATATATATATATATATATATATATATATATATATATATATATATATATATATATATATGTGTGTGTGTGTGTGTGTCTGTGTGTGTCTTACAAGGTCTTTGGCATATGGCCATTTGTCGTTGGTCTTCCTGTGTTTCGTCTCTTGGCATTATGGATTTAGCAGTGCTGTACTTTAAGTACTGTGCTTTGAATAAAAACCCCATTAATTAATCTTTCTCCTATTATGTTCTATATTATCTGTATTTGGTATAACAGCATGATTGAATTAACTGGTTAGCTGTTACTCTGTTTGCCTTGTGGCCTAAGTCATGGTGAAAAAATTAGCATTTCACACTGATCTGCCTGTACAGTTAACAATGAGAATGAATGGATATGTCTCCTGATGGTATAAATGCAGGCACACATCTGTCAGATGGAATCCTGCACCCCCTTAACCTAGTTAAAATTATTCATTGCAGCTATAAATTTAGGGACCAGTTTAGATGTGGCATCTAAGCCTAGATTAACAGCCATATTCAAATTTATACTGTTATGACACTCTGGAACACGTTTGTTTTTACATTCCTATTTTTTCAAGTATATTTTGCTGAAGCAGCTGCTAGAGAAGATTAATATATATATATATATATATATACATGTACAAGTCCTATGAAACAATTCTCCATGAAAACATGCTGGACAGTAAGCGACCATTTTAAATAAAACCAGATAATCTGAATATAGTAAGTTGAACAGTAAAAGTCCAAAGGTATAACCGTCAGGAATGCCATGTATTTCTACAGAGATTACAGTGGGATTGTTTATAGGTTCTGTTTTTCAGATAATTTGTTGTCTTGTGATGGACTGTCATAAGGATAATTAGTAAGTACAGATAATTTATGAGAAGAAAGTGATTTAAAGTGTCAGGAGCCCTTTTTTATATCTATCACCTGTATCTCTTTATGCGGGACAGTCCCTGTTTGAGCAGTTGCGCCCTGCAAAAAGAAAAATGAGAAATGTCCTGAGATTTTTGGGCAGAATATATTTTCAAAGATTCCTTTGATAGTTGCATAGAACAATTATGCTGTGTCTGAAACATTTAAAACATTATAGGAGACAGCATAAATAACCTTTTTTAAGATAAGGAAGACACTGCATGATTTAGTTTACTTTTGTCTTTTGGTGGTGGCAAAGGAAAGATTTATTATAGGATTGCATGGCCTTGTTATGGGAAAGAGAATTTTGGGAAAAAAAAGGACAATGCTTATCTGCATGCAAAGATACAGATAAAGAATAACCAAGCGTAAGGTTCTAAAAGCTTTGCTGGACAGTCTATTAAGAAATAATGGTTATCTTGTTATACCTGGAATAACTGGCTAAATATATTGTGTAGAAGCTGACAGTCACGACATGACATTTAAAAAAAATCTTATATTTTGTTTTGTTACAGGACTATATCTATGTATTGCCTGCAAATTCTGCACAGTTTTTTTTTTTTGTTTCTCACGTCTCACCACCTAGCTATATATCATTCGATATCAAGAAAGGAACCTAGAACTGCTACTGCTTGCAAGGGCCACCTCTGAAAGTGACTTATGCCCAGAAGTCATTTACAGTTAACAAATCCAAATCAATACTAAATAAATAAAAAATAAGCTTCATGAGGCATCACATAACAGGTTCAGTTTAATGCCTCATCTAACATTGTTTGGCCAGACTATACCATTCCACTGCAGAACCGTGTATATGTGAGACGAGTGCATGACCTGGATAACAGAACTCTGTGATTATTAAACTCTATGGGGCCATAACCTTCTCACATTTGTCAAACAATTACATGTGAACAGTGATCCATAAAATAAAACTGTGTAAGTATTGTGAGGTATAAGAACAGCAAAATAATGATTCTACAACACTGATCTTTGTTAATTCAACCCCCTGAAGTAAATAAGGCCGTAGCAGTAAGAAGGCATTCAGAAACATCCAGTGTACCACAATGTGGTAATGAGGTGCGAAGGAGTGACTTTCTACTCATGTGAGCTGACATCTTCCACTTGCATCCTTTCTGATTTTAGACAAAACATATTACCAGAACTTATTACCTGTGCAACAACTACATGGAAGTATGTAATTGTGTGGGAAGTTTTCATCTGGTTAACAAAAGACTAAATAAGTAATGAAATACTGCCTCAGCACTAAAAAAAAACTATCTTTTGTACCCTTGATTGTACCCAGCTGATAATAAGGTTAATTAAGTTTCAGTCCTAATCAGGTCTCTACATAATATTGACTGATGTTCTCTAGACACTATCTAGGCTAATAGTCTGGAAAACTGTAAGTTTCCTGTTCCTTTACTTCTGAATCAGTCTCATAATGTCAGCATCAGATATTTAAAGAAAGATTCCTACATGTCCTCCCAGTGCAAAGGGTTGAAGCCCTGACTGCAAGCCAGACAACCCATGTTTGATTAATAGCATGGGTTCTGGAGGGGAGGAGCTAGGGAAGACGGATGTGGATGGCCACTGCTAGCTTGCCAACCATAGATGGACAAAGGCAGCTCTGGCTTGGCCTTTGGTTAACACTTACAGGGAGGCCTGGGTGTCATACCTGGAAAGTGCCTGCAGAGTACAGACTCCCAGCTGGTGTACTCACAGTACAAACCAGCCAGTAGTGTAGGCACTCATGCTTGATCACGATCAGGTAGGACCATGGAGTTCAAAGGCACTGCTTTAGCGAAGTAGCTCCCAGGCATGGAACTCTGCAGGATCTGGAGCTGACACACCTATTACTAGCTCACTCTTGCCTTTGGGGAGCAAATGGGCTGACTGGGCTTCCTAGACAGGAGCAAGTGGGCTGCATAGCTAGCCCTGGAATGCTTACTTATTAACCCTGTGGAAAGACTGGAACAATTGGATACAGGTATGGAACCATAGGGCATGGTACTGTAGAGACTTGGAGGACAGTGATGGTGGTAGTAAAGCATTCCAAAATTCAGAATCAGAAAGACTGAAGTGGTTGCAACTATGAAAGTTGCATAATCCATAGGCTACTCTGCATTTGCATTTACCAATAGCTGTTGTAAAGTTTCATGGGAGCACATTTATGCACTCATTTTTTAATAATAGTGGAGGGAGAGCATGAATTAAGGATTTAGATCTATAAAGTACAATGGAACTAACCGAAATAAGTACAGCTCCACCACTATGTTCAACTTACTACAAAAATACTAATACATGCATGTCATTGTGCTGCAGTGCTTACCAGACTGTGTCCATTTATAACCAAGCCATATTCCTCTTCAACAGTCTCTTCGGGCAACACTACAGACTTCTTATATTTCTTTTGAGGCTTTGTCAGTTGGATGTTGACCTCATCATCATCATTAAATGATTCAGGCTTCATTTTTAATCTTGCATTCCTGAAGGAGATTCAAATTCAATTTATTCACGTGCTTATAAAGTCAGTCCTGTTACAAAGTATAAAACAAACAAACATACGCAAACAGACATCAACAATAACAAATCATTTTTGCAAAACAGCTGTCCTTCATAAACAAGGTCCAAAATATAGGTTTTGAGTGACTGCTAGAATTTATCAAGCATATGGATGAACCTAGACCACCCTGGCAAGAGGTTCCAAAGACAAGTCTCGTGATGTGCAAAGGAATGTATCCCTGGGGGATCAAGCCAAACTCCCAGAACCTCAAGCAATCCAAGGGTGGAAGAGCACAGATGGTGGGAGGCTGATACCAGTTGAGAAGTTCCCTAAAATAAGTGGAAACCAAGTTGTGAAGCAGGTGATAAACCTATTCAAGAATGTTGTTGGAAATACAAGACCAAACTGGTAGCCAGTGCAGGTGATGCAGTGCTGGTTGTGTATGATGATTTCTGGATGTCCAGTAAGTAGCTGGGCTGCAAAATTCTGCACCAGTTATAGTCAGATGGGCTCAGCATGTAGAAACCTCATGTCTAGGGCATTATAACAAACCAGCTGTGAACAGAATAACTCATCATAACTGGGCTAAGTCAGCTATTGGACTTAGATGCTTAATTAGGGAGATATTTCTCAGAAGATAACATGAGGATTTGATGACAATAAACACCTTGTCCTCAAGTGAAAGTTGTTTAGTTGTATTTACTGTTTGTGATTGTATTACCATGGCTCATGTGCAACAAGATGAACAGGACATGTACAACTTACAGCTAAGAAGTCAAGAAAGGATCTAATTATAGGCCATGGCAGCCTCATCAACCTTCACTGCACTGAACTCCTAAAGACGAGTAGTGGAAACCAGTGAGTCTTGCAATATATGACTCAGGATCCTATGAACCATTAGATCCTGCTAACTCTGGAAGTGCCATCTTAGGTTGGTCCACCAAGAACCAAATGAGGGTGTGAAGATACCACATAACAAGCTCCAGCAGTAGCCATCTGAAATGTCAGGACCTGTGAAAGTGAGTCACAAAATGTGGAGACTGAATGGCTGAAAGAATGGACTTACATATACCAAGTCCAAGATGCCTTTTCTCTGACTATTCCCTTTTCTCTGAGGTATGGCAATCTCAGAGCTGGTATATATATATAAGTTAGGGGGTATTGGTGTGCTGGCTGCGTATGCACCCTACTGCAAAAAGCAGTTTTAAGAAGAGCAATTTTCAAGAGTAGCCCTTCTCCAGGTTTTCAGTCTTTATTTTAGGCTTGTCTGCATTCAACATTTCAAGTGCTGACATTTCAATAGGTAGCTGCTTCACCAACAAGTCATTGATTACCACACCCAGCTGGTCCACCCATAAACATGTGCCCATGAATATGTTTAGGGTAGTAATCACCAGAGCAAACACAAGTGACTACATAAGACACAGGAATTATTTAACAATAGTCAGGGGGCATCCTGTTAATCCATATATTGATGTCACCCAAAATCATCTACATCATTGACCATAACAAAAAGGAGACAAGAATGTTTGTAAACTCCTGAAGAAACATGCTTACACAGCCTGGTGGGTGGTAGAAAAGGAGGTACCAGCTGTTTAATCCTACTGCCATAACATATTCCAAGGATTTAAAAGTGCAGGCTGTAACCTCCATTAGCCCAAAAGAGGAACTGTGAAAGATGGAAACTATCACTAGACTTACCAGATCTAAACTGTTACAAAACCAAAATCCACTGCTGCACAATAACTACAAGAACAGGATCACAGCTGACAAAATTAGATTTTGGTAATGAATACCATGTTGTTGTCATCAGGCTGGTCTGATATAACAGTAGACTTGTTCGTAACTGACCGGTCATTGAAGTACTGTGTTATAGCTGGGTGTGCAGTAGAACAGGTCACCATTGCCTGTTCCAGTTTTATAGAGGGATCTGGTGGTATATCCTCCATGCCAGGTACCGACTACAGCTATGCATTAGCCATACTCACATCCATGAAGATATGGACATTGCCAGTCATGAATACCTGTCATGTACCTCCTTCCAATACCCAGCCCTCTGTTAGTGGTAAAAACACTTACAGGTAGCTTAGTAGAGACAAAAGATCTCAAAGCTAGCAACATCTCACTATTATAGAAAAAATGACCTCAATAATGTGGGAAGACAAAAGTGGAAAACAGTAAAAACAGGGATCGATGAAACTAAAAGAAAATTGAAATGAAACAAAATAGCAACCAGTCAAGGGAATTAAAAGGACTGGTAATTAAACCACTATACAGTAATTTTCAAGTCCTGACTGATGAAATTAAACTAAATCCAAGTGCAAAAGTGAAACCACTGTTAACAGTTTAGTAATGATTTTAAAAGAGTAGACATTTAAAATAATATACAAGGAAAGTTCTAAGTCCAACTAGATGAATAGCAGAGGATGTGGTAGTTCTTCAACACACATCAAATTATCAAACCACCAACACTAGTAGCAGCTGTAATAAGATGTGAATTACAATCTGAGAACAGTACAAATACAGCTCATTACTAGAGATGATTGTGTTCAGAGAAGGGTTGGCAACACCTTGAAAAGTCCATGTCTGGTTAAAAAATGGGGTATGAATGAATGCTTTAAATGTCAGAACATAGTACACTAACTCTAGTATACCACTATGCGGGTTGAAATAGAACAAGAACAGATAAGAAAAAAAACTTCTTAAGGATTTAGAGATCAAATGGCCTTTGCATGTTATGCCTACTCAAATTAAATTTCCCTCTGAACACAAACTAAGTCATGCTCTTGGCAACAAATCGACACCTAAATCCCCAAAAACTTAGTAACCTGGAACAGTTAGACAGTTGCTGATTACTATATAAATCATTTCTATAAAGAAAAATTCAGGGAGACCAGGAGCCAACAACAAAGGGTTGCAAACAAAATGGGATGGCTCTGGTGGCTCTGATGTGAAAATACTGCAGAAGCTACAGCACTCATATGGGTCTATAACACTTCTTCAAAATATGTATTTGTTGAATATGTATTCATCAAACACTAATGAGTGAAATTCATGTGAGTGAACTCCAGACTTTTTACCAGGGTTAGGAACCACTCACCCACCAGCACCCCAGAACAGACACCACACTAAATCAGACGCACCCAATAGGGGAGCTTCACCCCCACCCCCCACAATGTGAGGAGGCTGTGCCCCCCAACTATACACATATATATATATATATATATATATATATATATATATATATATATATATATATATATATATATATATACACACACTGACTCTGAGACTGCACTACAGTGGAGAAAAGAGAAAAGTTGTGGTGATGGCCAAGTGCAAATGTCAGGGGTACACTGAAATGAATTTCGCTGATTAGTGTTCAATGAATATGTATTCGATGAATACGTACTTCAATTGAATGATATAGACCCCACTCAGTCTGGGAATATACTGGTTTAACCAGGGCATTCAGTCTGAATGTACTGCAGAAGCCAGGGCAGGTAGTCTTTGTGTATATTGCAGATGCCAGAGCATTGAGTGTTTAGGTATACTACATCACCAAGGCACTCTCCCTCTTGGTGTACTGCATCAACAGGGCAATCAGTCTGTGGGTATACTACATCACAAGGACACTCTGTCTGTGGGTGTACTGCATCAACAGGGCACTCTGTCTGTGGGTATACTGTATCAACATAACATTCTGTCTGTGGGTATACTGTATCAACAGGGCAATCAGTCTGTGGGTATACTACATCACCAGGACACTCTGTCTGTGGGTGTACTGCATCAACAGGGTACTCTGTGGCTGTACAGCATCACCAGGGCACTCTGTCTGTGAGTATACTACATCACCAGGGCACTCAGTGTTGGGTGTACAGCATCACCAGGGCACTCAGTGTGTGGGTATACTGCATCACCAGGGCACTCAGTGTGTAAGTGTACTGCATCACCAGGGCACTCAGTCTGTGGGTATACTACATCACCAGGGCACTCAGTCTGTGCGTATACTGCAGAAACTAGGCACTCTCTCTCTGTGGATATACTACAGAAACCAGGACACCTTGTCTATGGGTGTTCTGCATCACCAGGATATTCAGTCTGTGAGTATACTGCAGAAGCTGGGGTAATCAGCCCATGAATACGCTCAGATCCAAGGCACTCTCTCTGTGGGTATACTACATCAGCAAGGCACTAACTGTGTGGGTATACTGCAGAAACCAGGCACTCTCTCTATGGATATACTACAGAAACCAACTCACTCTGTCTGTGGTTATACAGCAGAAGCTGGGGTAATCAGCCCATGAATATGCTGCAGATCCAAGGCACTCTGTCTGTAGATATACTGAAGTCCATATACAAGATGATGCATCAAATTCTAATAAAAGAAAATCTAATTTCAGCTTAATTCTCAGTTCTATTATTAAACTAGCAATCACAGCACATGACTGTAGATACCCTTGTTGATGCTACACTGAATTCCAGTCATTCAAAATGTGTAGCTATACAGCAGTTGGGGTTAAAGCTTGTTGCTATACATAAAGCATGACACCAAAGGAAAAAGGGAAGCAACTGCTTGAATACTGTAAAACCAAAATTGAACAAAACCAAAAAAAGAAATGTAAAACAGGTAGAATACACACACTTATTGCTGATTTAATGAAGGTTTTGTCATTTTTATTTTTTTGGTCCCCTTGGACCTAATTGTTACCAGCCCAGCCCCAATGTGCAATGTCCATGCCAGGTCTACCAGCTACTCCCCAACCCCCTGGACTTACTCCATATTGTTGCTGGGGATAGTCATGGATCCTGAGAGTGTCCTGTGGGCTTGCTTATCTTCTTTTAATACCCCCATGAGATGGCTTACTTCCATGGGTGGGGAACTGGGAAAATTTGAGTTCATCTTGTTAAAAGTTTTTATTTACTGTTTATACCTTTAAGGGGAATATAGAGATCATTTTTAATGTAAGCACTGGCTGCTTATAAACCACATTTTTTTTTGCAAATGTATAATCAGTCTTTCTTTCTCAAATGGATGTGAAGCAGCTTAGTGGGTAACTGAAATTGTACCAAGCATGAGGACTGCACAGTACATAAAATAACTGAAGTTATATGAGGTAATAAAAAGGCTAAAAGGTTTGAGGTGAACACTGTATCAGACTTAGATAAAATGTGATAAAAAAGCTATTAAGAATAAAGAGATGTGAGTAAACTTAAAATAAAGTACGGTATGACTCACAGTGCTGGCAGTGGAAGTCAACCAGCTGACGGTCAGGCATATGCATTCAGTGGAGATTAGTTGAGATGTAGACGTGGAATGAGCAAACCATAACTTTTATCAATTCTGTGAATTTCATGTTCTTGGAACTGAAAAGCATTTAATATCAAGTTCTTATCTCCCAGTATTACTTTTAGCCATTCTTAATATTTGGCATCTGATGCTAGAGGTGCAAAGAACTCATGCAAGGATGTTTTTTAGCAAGACAGTGGTAGCTTAACTAGTTTTCTACATAGCAGATTATCTTGTTACTTGCACTGTCAGTATTATTTCTCAGGAGCTAAAGCTCTCCATTAAAAAAAAATATAGACAGTGAAACGTTGCTTGAATATTAATACAAATATGCAGAATAGTCTTCTCTGTGCTAAGCGGGGAGACTGAAGGTGATTTAGATTCAGACCCCAGTACTAAAGCTGTAGTATACCATATGTGCCATGTTCCATGTAGGTATTACTAGGCTAATGATCCTGAGGGCCCCTTTAAGGCTAGCTATATATTTCAAAGACGAGAATCAAATGTACCTTGTGTTTGTAAGGTAAGCAACTTAACCATTTTGCCAACCTCAAACCTCCCTTCTCAGGTCCACCTCATGAGCTATTAAAGTGATGCATGGCCTGGTGATAAATCAGATGGACAGCAAGCATGCTGTCATGCTTGTCAGTGAACTCAGTGAAGTATTATACAGTTTATTTAAAGTCTTGGCCAACTGTCCACTAGACCGTAAACGTACTGGTCTTGGCGCTCTTACGATAAAAAAGGAGCATGTGCTTGTCATATGCTGAATTGTTAATAACACTGATGCTACCATGGGATAAAACTTGCAACAAGTGCAGAGAATTACATTATCCAAATGAACAACTGTGCAAGCCGAGTCTGTAAGTGAGACATACTTGCCAAAGTACTCTGTGGCAAAGGTCACTGCTATCAAAAGCATCCTTATATAAAGGGACATTAAATGCCAATGATAAATGACTCAGATAGTAAGCATGTTAGAAATGACTTATTTTTATTTTATTTATTTGTTAATCTGATAAGTGAACGTATCCTATTTGGACCCCTTTCAGTCATGAAGTGTGCCAAAAGTCAAAAATATTTAATTTATTTATTTTTAAAAACACGACACAACAACCAAGCAGCAGATAACGAATACAACACTCACCACTCACGGGGTTCAGTCACTTTTTATTATTTATTGACTGAAGAAAGCCAACCAGGTGTCGACCCCTTTTCAGTGGAAGCCCAGGGACCAAAAACTTCAGTGATACAATATAATACAAGATAATGTAGATTATCACAAATAGATTAAACAATGTCATCCTTGATAGTGCAATATGCAGGCAATAATGCCCAACAGGGTGTGTTACAGTGTAAATAACACCTGATGCTAAGGAGGGACATTATTTAGACAGTAACACACTTGGCATAGTGTGCTGACTTGTTGGAACATGGCCTAAATTCTTGGCTAGGCGTGTAAGGGCCTCAGGGCCAATAGCCTAGTAACTTCCTATGATCCTATAATCCTATGCTCTTGGAGGTCATTATTGTGCTTAAAGAATGGGCTGTATGTAAAACTGTTGTGTTTAACTTACTTATCTATGTTTTTATTACCATATTATTTTTTTATATATTTTTTATGTAAAATAGTTCTTCCAAATAATGGTTCAAACTTGCTGTAGTATATGTAAATGGTGTTGGAGGAAGTGTTTTACATGCAAAATGTAACATTTTCAAAACATATCCGGATATTTACTTCATTTTTTTGGACCCTTACTCCTAAAATGTGTGATTTGTTGCCAGTCATTGGGGATTGAAGTCACTAAATAAGGACATACATTTGGGTTTCAACTTTATTTCCCTCAGAAAATGCAAGCTAACACAAATCCTGTTATACAAGTAGCTTTTTAATTTTATAACAGTAATATTTAAAATCTGTTTCTATTTTGATTTATTTTAGGCTTTCTCCAGACTTCTTGAGTTAAGAGATTGAGAGGTATGCAAACCTCTTAATGCTGCTGCTGCTGTTGATCGATCTCACTCTCCACATGTGCAGACACACTTTAGCTTTCATGCATGCAAGCACGTATACGCTCACACATGAAGACAGAAACATAAGCATACACATGCACACGCGTACACACACACACACACACACACACACACACACACACACACACACACACACACACACACACATACAAATTTTTAATTTTCTTTCTCTTTTTATTTTACACTTGCTAAACTGCAAAAGTGCTGCTTAGCATTAAATAATGGTGGCTGTTAGCTTCCTTACTGTCTGAGCTTCATGGCTCCTTAATATGCAGCCGTGAAGTGGCGGACTCAGTTTTCAGTGGGCATTACCTGTAGATTAACACCCTGCTGGAGAATGTTCAATTTCCAGTCAGGGTGCTGATGTACAGGTCATCCATTCTCTAATAGAAAATGATGCTCAATTGGTTCATATTGTAAAAAAGCATATTGAATAAAAGTATGCATTCACACTTATGTAATTACAATATCATGCTGAAGTGGATTATATATACAAGTGTATGTGGTAGAACAGCTATAAACATAGATATGCATGAGTAAACATATAAATGCCTGTATTAAAGGGGAAGTTAAACAAGTTATTCAGGTTACATTAGCGTACTGTACCCCTTAGGGATAGCGTAATAAGTTGAAAATTATAGGCATAAAGGAGCCCCCCTGCCTTCCTATTAATGGGTGCTAACCGTAACCCTAATGCTGCCCCTTCTCCCATCCCTAACCCTACACTTTGCAGTCATTAAAACCTCACTGTAACACTTCCACTATTCAGACAAGTTTGAGGCTAGTGTTATTGGGGGGGGGGGTATTTTTAATATCGGGAGAGGAAATAGTTTTCCTCTTCTGATATTATTGTGTTTTTGGTATTGTGGTTGATCAAACTTATTATGCTGGTGTTATATTATGGTAGTTCGGTCATTCACAATGCACCCATGAAGCTATACACACACACACACACACACACACACACACACACACACACACACACACACACACACACATATATATATATATATATATATATATATATATATATGGGTTCACTTTATAATTTTGAAATACTGAAATCCCGAATTTCAGTATCCCGAAATTATAAAGTCGAACCTTTAAAACTGTGAAAGTGCATAATCGCGAATCTGAATATCTCGAACTGCGGTTATGGCTTTATGGCACGTTAAGTGTGGTGTTGTGATTGGATGGTGTCTGGTATTGTGTGTGGATTTAGGTGTAATTTAAGGTAAGTGAGTGTTTTGTAAGCATTTTGTATGTGAGTTTGTGTGTGTGTGAATGTGTTTGTCAGTTGTATGTGTGGGTTAAGGTAGGCAGGTAAAAGTATGGGTGTGTAAGTATTGGATGTGTTGCTGTTTGTGTATGTGTAATGTGTGTGTGTGTGTGTATGTGCGCGCGCGCGCGCACGAGGGACTGTAGAATGCGTGGGTGTGAGTTTCCTTTCTGTGTCTGTTTGTGTGATCTCGGAATTACTATATATAAAATTAATTCTTGAAGTAATTTTCTTTCTAAATATGTTTGTTTTATATAGTTCTTGAACTATATCTGCATCAAGAAAGACTTTCATCTCTGATAATTATAGTCCAGAAACTTACTGCTAAGATGGATAAAATGGATACTAAAACTACAAAACAAATAGACTTGTTACATATGGACCTGCAACAACAGAAGATCAGATGACAGGCATAGAAGAAGCTGTGAATGACATGGAAAATAGAATACGCACATAGATCTATAGCTAATACTAACTCTACAAAAACTATCCTAGATCAGTTATAGTTAGATTTCTATCATCTTTGATAAAGAGATGGTTCTTAAATTGTTTATCAAAAAAAAGATTTTGGAAAAATAGAAGAAATGGAATGGGCTAGTTCTTCATTAAAACAAATGATTTGTACTATGTTTTTTTTTTCTCTCTCATCATTTTATTTTATTATTAATCTTTTTAAATATAGTTCCTGCATTTCCAGAAGCAACAAATATTTTGAAAAGATTTAATCAAAGTTATTCTCTGTGTGCAAAGAAATGTTTTGTTTCATAACTAGTCAAAATATCTGGAGATTTAATGGCAAGCTGTGATTTACTTGTTTTCTCTTTCTGAAAAAAAAAAAAAGGTCAGTAATTTTCATATTTTTTTTTTTTTTAAAAGTTTATATGTTCTTCAAATGCTATTCTATTAATATAAACAGTAAGTGACATTCTATTGTATATACTTCTTATAGCTTCTCTTACATTTTTTTTATTTCTGCCTTTTTCTTTCTACTCTTCTTTTTCTTTTCTTTATTAATATATAGAAATGCTTTTGATCATATAGACACAGTAAATAATAAGATTTATATATATATATATATATATATATATATATATATATGTGTGTGTGTGTGTGTGTGTGTGTGTGTATGTGTGTGTGTTTGTGTATGTGAGTGTGTAGTTGGTGTGTTTGTGTGTGTGTCTGTGTGTGTGTGTGTGTGTGTGTGTATGTGTGTGTGTGTGTGTGTGTGTGTGTGTGTGTGTGTGTGTGTGTGTGTGTGTGTATGCATGTATATATATATATATATATATATATATATATATATATATATATATATATATGTATATATGTGTATGTATGTATATATATATATATATATATAGAATCTGCTTAACTGTGAAGTATGATTTATTTTTTGGAAGCTGTTAACTGTATTTATGACAGAAAATAGATGCATTTGATTTCTAACATCAAGATTATTTGAATGTTATTTGCATACAAGTGTTTTATATTACATGGCTGTATATAGTAGTAGGTAGGGGTTAACAGTGGTAAATACTACTCTAAGTTGGAGTTTACAACTCCAGGTATGCAAGGTTTAATCCTTTACATTATTTTCACTTGTTCATTGTTTATTTTGTATATTTTGACATGGAGATGTAACATTACTTATCTTGTTATTTGTTATTTTTGATCATAACATTCTTAAGTTATCATTTGAATGATATAAATAATCAGATGATTCACAGTCATTACCATACTTTTTTTTTTTTCTAATACAAAACTATTTCAAAATAGATAGGGGTCTTTTCTAACAAAAATGGTAACACAGATTTAAATTCCAAAATATTGTTTTTGAATTCATGATAAAAAATACTCATAATGTTCAGATCAAAAGGATACCAGCATACTTAACTCAAAAGACTATAAAAAGAGAATATATACTTTCAGAAAAAAAATTTTTTAGACCATTGTTTATGTTTGGGATGCCTTAAAATCATATCTATATGGACAAAGTATCAGATGGTATAATAAACATAATAATAAAGAAAATATTATGGACAAGAAAGTTATTGAAGAAAATGGTATTATACCAGAGATATATAAAATCCTTTCTAAAAATACAAATTCATTAATACATAAGGTTTTATTTTAAATGTTTATGAATATCTTTGCTGATAGATATAGATCAGTTTGATAATATAAGAAGAACTTTAACATTAATAGATTTTAAACAAGGATGTCCACTTTCTCCACTATTATTCACTTTAGTAATGGAGCTGCTAAAAATTTGATATCAGCAGGATCTAATTCTTCTATACAGTCTCTATTGATAACATGATGAAAAAATATTCTCATTAGTGATTTTACTAAATATGTACCCAGTTCAGGTCAGATAACACAAAAATAATTATCAAGAAACTGAACACACTAATGTTAAATTTCTTATGGGCACCTATAAGACCTAGGGATTTTTTTAAGAAACATACTAATAGCTGGTCTCAAGGGGGTATTTCTTTCAGACTTTAATTTATATACTATCTCTTCTATTGTAAAAGTTATTACTTTATTAATAGATCAGTCATATGTCACAAAATGGAAGATTATATTGGGAGCTAGTATACACTTCATGAAAATCTCCTCATGGAAAGATTATTGGGAGCTTATTAGTATACACTTCAAAAAAATAAAAACACACAAAATATGATTGTTTTGTACTTCACCTATTACACCTAAACATATGGTTTGTTACCCATTAAATATTATTATTAGTTATTATTTCCTATAATGTATTTTGTCATCTACTTCTGAAGGAACTCATTTAGCTATAGATAATGATCTAAAGTACTGGTATCAGTTGATATCTGATAATAAAGTTAAAAATCTAGATTTCTTAAAACAAGAATTTGATCTAAGAGAAACTTGCTGGTTAGAGGTTCAGACCTTTAGACAACATCTCATTAATAAAATAGATTTAATGTCTATAACTGTTAAAGAATCTATTCCAACACTGATTGATTACTTGATATTAAATTTACAACATAAAGTTTCTGATAAAGGTAAACTTTCATACATACATAAAGTTATCAGACAAGAAACTTTTACAGTGTAGATTCATTCTGGAATTATTTCACTTCTATCAAATCAACAAGATAAACAATATATATTTGATGATGAATAAAATAAATAATAAAGATAATCTATGTAAGAGATGTAATGTTATGTTTTATGACTGTATAATTTCATTATTTCTAAATCTCTTATATTATTCAACACACCTGTACCTCAAAGTGTTGACTAGAACAAACAGAAAAACATCTTATTTTATTGTAAAAAATTTTAATTTCAATAGCATGGTATTTTAGTTTAATTAATTGATCTGATTGGTTGTTTTGTTGAATATTATAATTTAATTACTTGTATAAAATTGTTATGATATTTCTCTTATATGTTAAAACAATAAACCTGTTTTGAAAAAAAATTACTATATATAAGTAGGGGGTGTGGGAGGTGCAAGGGTGGTTTGTCCCCCTGCTTATATGTAGTGTAGGTTTGTTTGTGTTTTTGTGTTTGTGTGTGTTTTGCTTGTTGTGGTGTGTGTTGGATGATGTTTGTGTTGTGTGGTGTATGGTGTGTTTCTGTTTGTGATTTTGTGTTTCATGATTTTGTAGTTTTGGGATTTGGGATGTTCAACTTTATGGTTTTGAAATACTGAAATTCGAGATTTCAATATTTTGAGATTATAAAGTGAACCCATATATACTATATATATATATATATATATATATATATACACACACACACACACACACACACACACACACACACACACACACATATATATATATATATGTACAGTTTTTATTGTTTTTTGTCTGTTTATTTATCTATGTAGAAGTATTCAGGGAAAACCCACATTGTCAATGGGTATAAATATAAAATATAAAATTTCATAAAGGTAGTGACCAGAGGCTAGGGCTGAACCCCAGACCCTGGAGCTGTGAGGTAAAAATCTTAACCAGACAGTCCTACCAGACTGTGTCTGAAAAAGGTCTCTGGAGATCAATGCTTTACCCTGGTCAACAAATAAAATAAAATAAAAACTTAACACTAAGCCATTGTATTTCCCAAGTAGATTAATATCCTCTGTATGGCCAAACTCTCTAACTGGAAACCTAGTGCAGAGGGTATCCATTTTAAAATATGTCAGGTATTAGAATCTTTGCAGTGAAGAAAATGTCCACGTAGAATGCCAGCAAAATATATACATGCACTTCAGAAAGTTAACACTGCAAAGATGAAGGCTAAAAAAGGTCTTCCCAAAGTTGAAAAGTTCTTCCAAAAGTTGAAGACCAAAAAAAACTTTTTCAAAATGTTTCAGGAAGTAATAGAAATACATCAAGGAATCCTACCTTCTGATCAGGCTTTAAAGCAAATATTGCCAAGATACACATTTTTTTCTTACAGACATTCACTGAATACAGAAGACTTTTTGACTATAAATTAACTCCATTTAGCAGGGATTATGTTTCTGCCAGGGAGGGCATGGTCAGCTATGGTAGATGTAATGAATGTAGGTATGTTTTGAAAATTACTGAGATTATATTAAATGTGAAAGTGTTAAATACTAAGAGAAAATTTATCTTGTCAAAGTTCTGTTGTTTGTGTGTTTCCATGAAGACTGACTGCTAAGGTGGTAATTATAATTTTTTCCCACTGCTTTCAGAATTATTGTGTGTCATGGATTTTATTACACTGGTTTGGAGTTATTCTTGTTTCAGGTATCTGCATGCACAAATTAGACAATTTGTCATAGCATCAGTGGCTAAAGCTTCAGCAGAAAAACATGTGACTAGCAGACTGGATGGCAGACTTCATCTTTCTCATGGACTCTGTTCTCAAAACAGCACCTGAACAATGTTTGAAAGATTCCCTGGAAGACCAGAGCCATAGGTAAGGGGAATGCATGCCCTGGGTGCATAACTAAGGTGAATGACTGCCCTGGGTGCATAAGTAATGGGAAAGGCACCCCTGGGTGCATAACTTAGGGGAATGGGTGCCCTGGAAGCATAACTAAGGCAAATGGCTGCCCTGGGTGCATAACTAAGGGGAGTAGCTGCCCTGGGTGCATGACTAAGGGGAATAGTTGCCCTGGGTGCATAACTAAGGGGAATAGCTGCCCTGGGTGCATGACTAAGGGGAATAGTTGCCCTGGGTGCATAACTAAGGGGAATGACTGCCCTGGGTGCATTACTAAGGGGAATAGCTGCCCTGGGTGTATAACTATGGGGAATAGCTGCCCTGGGTGCATGACTAAGGGGAATAGTTGCCCTGGGTGCATAACTAAGGGAAATGGCTGCCCTGGGTGCATAACTAAGGGGAATAGATGCCCTGGGTGCATAACTAAGTATCCACATTCCACCCCACCCCCAATCAAGGAAACCACCATGAAAAACTTTTCAAAAACAAACTTCACGTTACTTAAGACCAAGGTGGAAAGATTCACAGCCCCCATGCTAAAGGACAATGCTGTCCAAGCTGCTGAAACCTTTACAAAGGCACTCTATGAGCATCTGCAGGAATGCATGGATTGCGCTACCCCAAGTAAAACCAAGACTCACTCCTCCAAGAAAAGGAAACCAGTCTGGTGGACCCCTGCCATAAACAGTCTATACAACAGAAGGAGGAAACTAGTACAGAAAAGAGTAAATTCCCAAGAAGGAAAGACATCCCTGATCTGTATCAGCAAGAAACTATGATCCCTCATTAAATCATCCAAGGCTAGTTTCGAAAGAAAAATTGCCAATGACTCCAAAGATAACCACAAAGCGTTCTTTAGCTATGTCAAGAACCTAAGTGGAAACTCTCAGATCTGCTCTGAGTTAGTGCAGAATGTCACAAAATACACTGAACCGACTGATATTGCAAACATTTTGGCAGACAGGTTTAGTGCAAACGTCACCCCCCTCTCACCCCCTAAAGGGCCCATAAGCATACCAGAAGAATGTAGGGCCCTGTCAATCACCGATGCACAGGTTAAAACAGCCCTATCCAAAGCCAAAAACACAGCTTCAATGGGACCGGACGGGGTCCCAGGCTGTGTCTTACAAGAGCTCCAAAATGAACTAACCCCTCACCTAAACACACTGTTCAAACTCAGCCTCTCTACAGGCTACATACCCATAGAGTGGCGCACAGCAACAGTTATCCCGCTCCACAAAGGTGGAGCCACAACGGACCCCGGGAACTATCGCCCTATAAGCCTGACTAGCCTGGTCTGCAAGGCTATGGAACACATCATCATGGAACTCATTAACAGAGACATTGGGAACCTCCAAACCTTGGACCCTACCCAGTTTGGTTTTGTTAAGGGCAGATCATGCCTCATAAACCTGGTGGACTTCTTTGAGATGGTTACCAAGGCATTAGACGAGGGAAAGCAGGTCCACACAGCCTACCTAGACCTCTCAAAGGCTTTCAACACCATTCCCCATTCTAGTATTATAGACAAGCTCACCAGCTTGAACATAAACCCCTACATCACGAGATGGGTTGCAAACTGGCTCATGGATAGAACCCACATGGAGAGAGTTGCAGGCTCTACATCTGACTGCAAACCGGTTACAAGTGGCAGCCCCCAGGGCTCAGTCCTAGGACCCCTCCTGTTCGGTATATACTTCTCAGAGGTACAGGCAAGCATAGGAGGACTATAGCTGACCACGTTCGAAGACGACTGCAAACTAGGGGCCATAATTGATTCTCCGGCTGATACAGACACCCTTCAGATGGGTCTCGCTGAGATGGATACCTGGTGTCAAAATCATGGCCTCAAGCTAAATGCCAAAAAGTGCATAGTCATCCCCTTTGGAAAAAACAAAATACCCACAAACTACTACATAGGTGGTAGTCCCCTAAATACAGAAAATGTAATAAGGGATCTGGGGACCCAAGTAGATAGTAATCTCTCCTTTGATAATCATATTGCCAAGGTGGTTAGAAAATCCTGCTATGTGGCCCACCAAATCACAAAAGGGTTCACATCTAGAACAAAAGAGGTTATTGTGCCTCCCTACTCATCACTCATTAGACCCATCATAGAATACAACGCCCCATTTGAGATGTACCTTACAAGACACCTGCAAAAGCTGGAAAGGCCACAAAAGTACTTCACCAAGAGGATTACTGGCCTCAAACAGATGCCCTATGCAGCCTGACTCAAGAAACTCCAGCTGTACTCAGTTGCATACCGCTTATTCAGAGGTGATTTCTGCCTGACATATAAGGCCATGTTCAACCCAGAATTGATGGACATGCTCCACCTAAAAAAAACAAATCCCAGAGAGCCACATGCTGTAGAGATATAAACCTCACCACAATGATAAATAGGACATGCTGGAGGGATAGATTCCTATCCCAGAAACTCCCCATGCATTGGAACAGGATTCCAATATACATCAGGCAGAGCCCCTCACTAACACTCTTCAAGAGAAACATTGATGGGTAGATGGGAAACAGAAAATTTGCCCTGGGGATCACTGCACTGGCTCTGCTGGACAGTGGTGCAGGGGAAGTAATGGCTCTGCTGGACAGTGGCGCAGGGAACTGATGGCTCTGCTGGACAGAGGCACAGGGAACAAATCTAAGGGGGTGGCAAAAGCCAACATATTCTGGCTAGGCTTATAAATGCCCTTAGGCAGATAGCCTAGTACTTACCTATGAACCTATGAATGACTGCCCTGGGTGCATAACTAAGGGAAATGACTGCCCTGGGTGCATAAATAAGGGGAATGGCTGCCCTGGTGCATAACTAATGGGAACGGCTGCCCTGGATGCATAACTAAGGGGAATGACTGCCCTGGGTGCATAAGTTAGGGGAATGGCTGCCCTGGGTGAATACCTGTTACAGGGCACACGTGCAGTAATTTATTTTTCACTGGCGTGGATATAACAAGCTGCTGGTGGTATTGTGGCTTTAATGAATGATGATCATTGTGTTAGCAAGGAGCTTACTACAGTTATATTTTCAGAATGGAAGATCTTTCTTTGGTCTTCAACTTTTGGAAGAACTTCTCATGTTTGGAAAAAACTTTTTTTATCCTTATTCTGTTGGGACTGCCAGTCTGGAGAACTATCCAAGGTGCCAGATAACCTAGTTTCTGATGTAATGGTCTTAGTACTATGAAACTGCTCACCTGTTGTTTGTTTTCCATTAAATACCATGCACTATTTTATTTTTTTCTTGGATTGTCATGTTTTTTATACTTGAAATATTTTAGCATTGTCTTGGTAGTTGATGGATCTTTTTCTATATATAACCTACCTACCCCCCTGTGGAAGACACATGGATTTCTTATATATTTACTTTTATTTTGTTATCCAGGTAAGTGCATTGATGCCACTGACCATTTTTCATCACAGCCTGAGATGGTACTTACAGCAAGTGGTGGAATTTACCCAGGCCTTACAGAACATTCTCGTATGTTTTTTGAATAAATGCAATGGGACATTTCTGACGTACATGAACTGTCAAAACAGGCAGGTGGTACTTCAGCTTAACATATTATACAAAAGACAGCACCTCAAGGTTATAGCAGCAATCTCATGCTACACTGCTGTTTTAGCACAGGGATGTAGACACCAATAACATGTGTGAAGGATCTTGCATCTACTGATTGTGCGGCCTAATAAGCCAGTGCTAAGGACATTGCTAACATCATTGTCACTGTTACCACTGACACTGCTAATACAACTGACAATGCTTGCCACTGTCACTGTTAATACCACTGTCACTGCTAATACAACTGACAATGCTTGCCACTGTCAATGTTAATACCACTGTCACTGCTAATACAACTGACAATGCTTGCCACTGTCACTGTTAGTACCACTAACACTGCTAATATAACTGACACTGCTTGCCACTGTCACTGTTAGTACCACTGTCACTGCCAATACAACTGACAATGCTTGCCACTGTCACTGTTAGTACCACTGTCACTGCTAATACAACTGACAATGCACACCATTGTCAATGTTAATACCACTGACACTGCTAATACAACTGACAATGCATGCAACTTTCACTGTTAGTACCACTGTCACTGCTAATACAAGTGACAATGCATGCAACTGTCACTGTTAGTACCACTGTCACTGCTAATACAACTGACAATGCTTGTCACTGTTAGTACCACTGTCTCTGCTAATACAACTGACAATGCATGCAACTGTCACTGTTAATACCACTGACACTGCTAATACAACTGGCAATGCTTGCCACTGTCACTTCTAATACCATGGACATTTACTAAAACACTGTGACTGCATACGCCATAAGCACACTGATAATATCACTGGCGCTGCTATCGCCATTACACCTCTAACACCACTGTCATTACAAATAACAAGGATAGAAATTCCACTATGACTCTCCACCCCCTTAATAATTCATCATCTCTCTGAAATTCTTACTCTCATTCTACAACATCAACATCTGCACTACATCTAATAAGATCTCAGAACTTCATGCCTGGGTTGCAACCCATTACACTGATGGCAATTTCCAGAAAGAAACCTGGTGTAATGATAATACTTTCTAACCACCACATTACAATATTATTAGGGCTGATTAAATAAATAAGAAGGGTGGTGGTATTGCCCTTATATACTCAAGTCTTGAAAATGTTGCACCTTACCCACAAAAAAGTCCCAGTTTTTTTAGCTGCAGAAATTCTACAAATAAACTCAAACAAATCCATCTGTCTGGTCACTCTGTATAATCCACCAAATAATAAATCCTCTACCATGGAAGACTTCCTCTCCTGGATAGTACCTAATTTGACCCCAAAACATACATCTGTGGTGACTTTAGCCATGACTGGAAATAGAATAAGTAGACAAGTCTCCCACTTTAATCAACCTTTTCTGCTCATCAGTTAATAAAGTCCAACTAGGTTTACTAAATATACCAATAAATTCTCAACCCTATATTGGACACTAAGCGACTCCTCATATAAAAGTAACACAGGCATCCTACCATACACATTAAATAATCACAATCCTACTTTTGCACTTGACAAAGAACGACTAAAGTAAAATCCTCTCACTTCTCTTAGGTTAGAAATACTGAAAACACTGACACAGCATCTCCTTATTTACAGATATTAATTGTACTGTGCTCAATCTTCCACTAATCCAAACAGTTCTCACATTTAATGACATATTCCTTAGTATTCTTAACAACCTTGTCCCAGTCAGAAAGAAAAGAACTTAATCTAAACCAGCCCCGTGGCTAAAATAACAAACCAAGCACCTAATGAGATACAGAGACATAGTGTGGCATATAAAAGGCTACCATCATTCCAATCTTACTCCATCATGTCACCAAAAAATACACCCTACCCAATAAAAGAAATTACTGCCCTTACAGAACTCACAAAGATTCAACCCCATGTCCATTTGGACCTCCATTAACAACCTTCTTAAACCCAAATGAACCACACCATCCATTCCATTTCCCTGTCTGACTAACCAAGATTTAGTTGGCAAACACTACTCCTATTTTATTTACTCTGTTGCTCTTTTCACACAGCATCAGCCACATCTTTCCCATATACCCTCTCCTCAAGAAGTAGTGAATTCTCTGTCTTTTACTTTGCGGTCAGTACCAACTAAAACTATTAAAGAAGTCCTTGGCAAATTCAAACCCACCACTCTAGCTCCAGATTATCTACCATCTGAGTACTTAAAGACTGCTGCTAAACCACTCTCTAATCCAGAATCTATATTCAGCCACTTCATTGTCAAATACAATTTCTCAGCACTTTGGAAACAATCTTATTCGCTCACTTTAAATGTCTAATTGCTGGACCATTGATATTTTATTTCCTCTTTCAAAAAATCTTGACAAATGCATCCGCAATCAGCTTCTTAATTTTGCCTTATCCTGAAATATCATCTTCCCCACTCAACGTGGTTTTATCCTCACCATAGTACAACAAATCCCTTACAATCATACCTCAATACCATCCATCAGTTAAAAAATGAAAACAAGATAATCTCCTCCAGCTTTCTGGTTCTCTAAGGCTTTCAGTACAGCATCTCACCTAAGGTTACTCCACATACATTCCTATTGATGCTTCTTCCCATTAGGCCATAACTGTTTTCCAAGCAATCTCACTATGCAGTTAAATGGCTTGCCTCCACCTCTTCCTTCTTGTCTATAGCTGCTGGTATACCAGAAGGTTCCATTCTTGGACCCCTTCCATTTAATTTCTTTATAAATAGCCTCTCCTCTGCTTCAACCCATGCCACACTGATCCAATATGCTGATGATGCTACTCTAATCTGCTGTGCCTCCACTTTAGTCATGCTGCAGACTCTCATCCAATACTCTCTCCTCCACTGGGACCCTTCTTTCACACTCCCAACTACTCCTAAATTCTGACAAAACAAAACTAATATTTATACACTCAAGTCTCCAGTAGATTATTTGACTAACTTTTCAATTGTTACCAACAAATAAATTCAGCTGGAAATACACACACACACACACACACACACACACACACACACACACACACACACACACACACACACACACACACACACACTGATATCAGTATTCCCAACTTTTACATTTTAATGTTGATGTTAATTTTTTTACATATGATATTGTTTTCTTGACAACAGTTGACTAGTTTGTACCTCAGATATGATCATGTTTACATATGAGTATCTCACACATCTGATCAGATTAGTTGCCCAGATGTTTTACTTGTAAAAGAAAAAAAAACAAGAAAAAAATAGAACAGAAAAAAGGTTCTAATAGACTTTTATAAACTACAATTAAATATAAAATATAAAATACAACTTTTTAAAGCACCTTTCTGATGTAAGAAAGATGCTTAACAATGTTTTGTTACACGCCTTTCAGTGCTGTTAATCTCTATCCTTTCTGTAGAAAAGAAAGCAGCCATCACAGAACAGTATTGATAAGGTAAACCAGCTTTAAAAGCTGTAACGAATTTTGGGCTGCCACATTTTTTGGCGGGGGGATGCTGCACTCCTGAGTGTGTTCTCCTTTGAATGAGTTGCCTAATAACAACAAACCTGTTGTCTGTTTGCCAGTCATTTTCTGTTACATATCACTAGCACAGTTTTTTAAGTAACATAGGCAATTTTATTCTTCTAAGTCAGCAAGCACTGAATTCATACACAAAGCACTGAAATGCAGTTAGTTACAGTTCTGTTTAATGTGGAATTATTCAGATGACTTACTTCACCGGAGACTGTGCATATTGACTTTTATACGGACAGATAATAATGACAGCAGTTGGAGTGGTGTTTTACAGTTGAAACGTTCTGAAATGGGTAGCCTTGTCATTATTGGTTCATATGTTTTGTTTCACTGCTTACTGCAAAAAAATGTTTAAAATTATAAATTTAAAATGCACTCTAACAAGTGGTGGTGCGTTATACAAGGACTATAACTTAATGCAATCAGGAAGGTGAAACAAAGAACATATGCATTTATGAATGCTCCTAAAATGTGTGCAGTGACCCCATGGTTCAAAAACAGCCCAGAGGTACATTTAACCCACCACTGGCCAGATGCATTTTCTATGAATGTGGGTTGTAGTGCAATTTCATTGAATGTGAGTTTCAGGGGCAGAGAAGTTTACTGTTGCTCATGTTAAGTCTGTTTTCTTTATGAGACTGTATTGTTTTATTTAGCAAATAGGTATCGGTGTTTGTGATATAAAATTTGATATAAAAGTTTTAAATTAAATCCAGATATCTGTAATCATTGTAGAAGTAAAGAACAAAATAGTATGCACACTGATGGGTTTGAACAGTGTTTTATGATAACTGGTGAGAGACTGGCAAGTAATGGAATACTGAAATGGATGCTAGGTGGAGATGCTGAAGGGTCAGGGTTGGATGGGTCCTGGTCCATTAACCTGTTTAGGCCCCGATTTGACCACGATAAATTACAAATCTTACACCCAAAACATTCACTACCAACATGTAGAAATAATCACACAGAATCACATATTCGGAGGTACTCACATGTAATCTGCTTAAACCTCCAAGAGCTCTTAAAGCATGTCTCAGTGGCCCTGTGCATACTCAAAAAAGGCAGTGCCTCACACAGCACAATAGCCCCACTTCCAAGTCCATAAGATAAAAGTAACTCACAGCCAAACATTCTAGTTATTAGGGATTCCATTGTAAGACATACTGATGTCCCTCTTACCACGCTAAACAAAGAGAAGAGCACAGTGAGCTGTCTGTTAAGTCTTTAAACCACAAGTAACAGTATGACATGGTCATAGTCCACATGGGGACCTCACTGGACTACATAAAGAGAGACATGATAGAGCTCTCTGAATATGTGTCTCAGGTGGGTATGAATCTAGCCTTGAGTAGCATCCTGTCTTCAGCACTGATGATGTCACAGTACCAGCAAAAAGTGATTAACTTCCAACAATTGGCTTTGTTGCTGGTGTCACAACAAAGGGATCCAATATTTGTCAACCTGGGGAGACATGATCGACAAACCACAATGCTTTGCCAGAGATGGTTTGCACTTATCACCACTTGGCTTCTGGATATTGGCAAAAACATTATCTATCCCCATAGTGCCTTTTCTAGGCTGTGCCAGATGTTTAAACACTCCAACATAACAAAAATCACTCACGGCTACCTAAAGGTACTGCTGCTGAATGCTAGGAGTTTAAATAAAAAACTGTACTCCCTTAAGGCAATCCTCACCCTGGAGAACACAGACAAGGAAACATGGTTCAGAGCCATGGAAAGTACCCTGGCTATCAAAGGCTACAATGCCTTTCATACATTTTGATCCCCTCAACTCAGGATAAAACAAAGGGAGGAGGTGTCTCAGTGTTCATACAGGACAAGTACATTGCTAGACTGGTCCAACAAAATAACTCACTTGAGCTGCTCCATACCCAACTAACCATAGGTAAGACTCCCTATCATATCCTTGCTAGCTGCAGATCCCCTAACATGAGTCTGGAAAACCACACCTCCTTCCTAAACCTACTGGAATCTCTTAACATTCAGCCTAACACCATATTTATGGGTTACTTCAACTACCCCTCCATAAACTGGGAGACTTATACGACCCATAATCCACTTGCTCATAAGTTTTTGGACTTCATCAACAAAAACACCCTAGAGCAACTAGTTAGCTTCCCAACTAGAGGTACAAATATCCTAGAATTAGAACTTAGGAACATGGGGGAATGCTGCTCCCTCCTATGCATTAACTTCTCCCTGGTGAGATCTGATCAGACAATGATATCCTTTAGTATTAAAACTTACCTAGAACCCCCATCAAACTCCAAACCTGTTAAGAACTTTGCTAAGGCCAACTACCTCAGACTAAGTGACAGCATATCAGACTTCCAAGCCTTCCTAACCCAGATGACACTGAGGCTTACTCTGAACTGTACACAAAAACACTGTACAGCCTCATTCATAGCTGTACAGAGGAGGCAGTACCTGCCCAAGACAAACCTATGATTATTGGCAAAAATAAGCTGCCCTATTGGACCCCTAGCATAAATAGAATATTCAACAAAAGGAAAAAAATCCTCTCCAAGCCAAGAAGGAACAGACAAAACAATGCAAAAAGAAAATTCACCTGTCTAAATAAACAAATTAGAGAGCTGGTCAAATCTGTCAAGGCAAACTATGAGGCAAAGATAGCCTCCCAGGTGAAAGATAACCATAAGGCTTTTTAAATTTATGTTCATAACCTCGGGAAATGCTCAGCAATGTGCCAAGTTAACCATGAACCGTAGCACTTACACCCAGCCTGAAACTGTAGCAAACCTACTGCCTGACAAGCTCAGTTCAAACTTCTCCCCTCTTCACATCCTATCACAGTCAAAGCAATACCCACAACCATCCCCCTACCAGTCATTATGAGGAAACAGGTCCTTACTGTGCTCACTAAAGCCAAAAACAGAGACTCCATGGGTCCCAACAACATTCCAGGATGCTTCTTAAATAGTTTAAAACAGAATCTATCATGGCCACTAGAACCCTCTTTAGCCACAGCCTTCAGACAGGCTTTGTCCCAGATTAATGGAGGACTGCAACAGTTGTCTCTCTGCACAAGGGGGGGAGGCATCAACTGACCCAGGGAACTACATACTCATAAGCTCGAAAGCTTCACCAGTCTTATCTGCAAGGCCATGGACAGAATTTCATGGACCTGATCAGTAATGACACAGAAACTCTTCAAACACTGCGCCAGACCAATTTGGCTTTGTCAAAGGAGGTCTTGCCGGCTCAGTGTAGTGGACTTCTTTGAGAAAGTTACCAGGGACACACTGCTTATTCAGACCAGGCCAAAGCTTTTGACACAATCCTCCACTCAGGGATCATAGATAAACTTACTGAGTTGGGCACAAACCCCTACATTGTCAGATGGATAGCAAACTGGCTTACTGACAGGGCACATATTGTTTGGATAGGTGAATCCACCTCCAATAAGAAACCTGTTACTAGCAGTGTCCCACAGGGCTAAGTGCTGGGATCCCTCCTGTTTCATATATACTGTGAAGGCCAATGCTGATTGAGCCATATTAAAAATGTTCCATATTTGCAAGCAAAATTATACAAGGGTTATGGGTTCCATGGAACTGAACCTTATTTGTGACTCTAACAGGACTTGCTGGGGAGACAGATTCATATCCCAAAAGCTACCTTGTCTATGGAATAAACTTCCCATCTTCATAAAACAAAGCCCATCCCTCACTCTCTTCAAAAAGAATTTGGATAAATGGATGGGGAACCATGAATTCACTCCCAGGGTCACAGCCATGTCTCTTATGGATAAAGGCTGTCTGTAAAATAGGTCAGGGCTCCAATATTCGAACACCCATTACACTGATACTACCTCATCCCATATCTGGGGAATTAAGATTAATACTGTCATATCCTGGGTTTTACTGGCTAGGCCTGTAAAGGGTCTCGTGTCATTAGCGTAGTAATCACATATGAGCCTGTGAACCTATGATCTAGCTCTGCCCTTACAGCAGCAGATATTATGCATAACAACTCCACAAACACTTCATCTTTTCTATTTATCTATTTTCTATGCCTTTTTTAATTTTTTAAACATGTTCATACATACTTACAATGAACTTTGTGGATTTGGACCCATTTTTCTAGTACAATAACCCTAGGACACATCACTTTTTTATCAATGCACATTAAGGTCTATGGATACAACGTCACTCAATGCACATTTTTTTAAACATGTTCTTAATAATTTGTTTAATTAGAAAGCTTTTTCCTTGATTTTTATTGGCTACAGGTGTGGTTTTTTGGGAGGGACATATTTTTTGCCTCAGATGAATTTTATTCACCAGCAAGTGCAGTGGGAGGAGTAGGAACATTTTTATTTTACTAGATATGACTTAACTGTTATTTGTAGGTGATTTTTTTCTTCATGTTTTATGCAGCTATTAATGCTGGTGTGTGATGGGTTGAAAAATAAGGTTGGAAGATGGGATCATGAAGGGTGGGATTTTTGGCATTGAGGTTGCACAGAGGCATATGCCAGGAGTGTCAGTGTGGTTTCCTGCTTGGTGACTGAACAAATGTATGAGAAACAGTTGGTGGAGCTGATGCAGATACTGGAAGACAAGATGGTAGCTTAAGGCTTTCATGGGACATATGGGCAAAAGAGATGCTAAATATTTCAGATAAGTGTAATGTAAATATGGAGAGTTTTTTATTTATATTTTTTAATTACTGTGTTTACCTCTAGCATCAGCTCTACTGCTTGATAGAGTAGATTGGGAGAATTACTTAATATAGCATCTATACTGGGCCAGAAGACATAGCAAACTTCATGGCTGATAAATTCAGCTCCAACTTTACCTCTCTCTCTCCCCCTCAGCCTTCCCTCCGGAAATATCATCAAATATAACTCCCCCTACTATCACTAGGGAACAGGTCCTTAATGCTCTCTCTAAGACCAAGAACACTGCATCAATGGGACCAGACAATATCCCAGGATGTCTTCCAAATAGCATGAAACATGACCTATCAGGGCCTCTGGAATTACTATTTAACTGTAGCCTCCAAACAGGTTTCATGCCTCATGAATGGAGAAAGGCAGCAGTCATCACTCTGCACACAGGTGGGCCATCTACAGACACTGGAAACTACAGACCAATACGTCTCACTAGTCTTATACGTAAAGCCATGGAAATAATTATCATGGAGATGATCACTAGATATAGTAAACATCCAGACACTGGACCCAACCCAGTTTGGTTTCATCAAGGGCAGATCATGCTTACTCAACCAGGCGGACTTCTTTGAGAAGGTCACCAAAGCAATGGATGAGGGCAAAATTGTTCACAGTGCCTACCTTGACCTGGCCAAGGTATTTGACACAATACCCCACTCTGGCATTGTTGACAAACTCAAGAGGTTAGGTACAAACCCGCATGTCACCTGATGGATAGCCAAATAGGTCACAGACAGGACCCAGGAAGTTAGAATAGGGGAGTCCATCCCTACAAAGAGACCAGTCACAAGTGGAGTCCCTCAGGGTTCAGTCCTTGGACCACTCCTTTTTGGCATTTACTTCTCAAAAGTCAAGGCCAATGTCAGTGGTCTCTGGCTGACTAAATTTGCAGATAATTGCAAATTAGGAGCTGTCATTGAATCTCACACTGACACAAATGTTCTCTAGGAGGGGCTGACACAGACAAACAACTGGTGTCAGATCCATTGGCTAAAACTAAATGCCAAGAAATTTATAACAGTATCCTTTGGGAAGTCATCCATCTCTGGTAGCTATCATACTGACAACACATCCCTTAGTGTTGACCCAGTCGTAGGGATTTAGGGATACACATAGATAGTAATCTAACCTTTGACCATCATATGTCTACAGTGGTGAGGAAATCATTCTACATTGTGCAACGTATAAACAAAGGTATGGTATCTAAGTCTGAGGAAGTCATTGTTCCACTGTATTTGACATTCATCAGACCTATCATTGAGTACAATTCCCCCTTTGGTATGTACTTAACCAGGCATATCCAACAATTGGAATGTCCACAAAGGTTCCTCACTAAAAGAATACGTGGCATAAGTAAAATGTCCTATGCAGACCACCTCATGGCCCTATCCCTGTAATCTGTTTCCTACAGATGTTTGAAGGAAGATTTATGCCTGGCATTGTTAGATCTCACTCTGATGGACCTCCTAAATATCTGTAAAACAAACAGCACCAGAATTACCCATTCTAAAGACTTAAACCTTGCCTGTGATATAAATAGGTCCTGCTGGAGAGATAGGTATGTATCCCAGAGACTACTGCATCTATGGAACAGGCTCCTCATCCTTGTGAAACAGAGTTCCTCCTTAACCCAATTCAAGTGCAACTTGGACAATTGGATGGGAAAATGGAAATTCATCCCTGGTTTGGCACCTATGTCTCTAATGGATACAGGTAACCTGTAAATGGTTCATCTCCCAAACCCCTGCTTAAACTTATCAAGGGTATCAGAACTTGTCAGAGATTTGGGATGCATAGCTAGGCTTAAAAGGCCTTTGTGGTCATTAGCCTAGTAAACACCCATGAACCTAATGTTAACTTTACTTATTTATTTGTTAATTCAATAAGTGAACTGGTCTTCAATTACCCTTTCTAGCTATGCATGCCATGTTTGACCATATGTATTGTATCTAGGTTTTCTGTTTTAATTTTCTGTCTCCATTCTTCATTTTGCTTGAGGTTTAACATATTTTTAATTGGAACCAGTACTTTCCTGTTTACAGCAATTTTATGAGGGTATTTGAAGATCAATAAGACTTTCTATAGGGGTTTCAGTTAGTATTTTTTATATTTATTAACATTTTGCTATATACTGTGTTTCAATTTTAACATAATGACTGGGACATAGAAATGCATAATGCAGTACTCAGTTCTAATTGTGGTAAGGTTGCTTAGTGAGTTATGCAAGGGCAATTCAGAGGCTGCTATAATGCTGCAACATTAAAAAGGCTCAAGGTCTGTTCTTGTTGGTGAAGGCACTATGTGGAAGTTTACAGTTGTGGCTAATGCTAATTAGCCATATGCACATCTCTGGAGATTCTTTTACCAAGATCAGAATAGAGCAATAAAGTCATTCAAAGAATAGCTCTATTAAACTGTTTGGGTAGCAAAACAAAGATAAAAAATGTATGCCATGTTTCGATGGTGTACACTCATTAAGTCTTATGACAGGGTGGGTCTGTTAGTATCATGGCAGATAAGCACTGTGAAGCTATGTGTGTGTGTTTGTGTGCGTGTGCACGTGTGTGTGTATCTGAGTGAGTGCTACTGTCTTTATATTTGTAGGTGCCTGTGCAACTGCATGGTTACCAGCAACTGTGAATTTTTTTATGTCAGAGACATAATAATGAGCCGCAAATGAGATGCTGCTCCATACAGCTTTATTGTGTCTCTGAATCACTTTATATCCCTGCCACAATATTATGCACTAAGGCAAAGCCCAAATAGCACTGATGTTGGTATTTTTTTATGAATCCCAGGCAATGTGTAATTGTTAGTATTTGGGTAGGGGAATGTAATTTATTTATTTATGTTGAGTTCAGGCTCCTTTGGATTGTTGTTGCAGTTGTGATTTATATATTTACTATTTTATATTTAGTTTTTTGTAGCATAGATGTTTGTGTAACTGCTATCTTTGTGAGATTTAGGGTTAGGGCTGATATTTTACTGATTTTACCCTGTTGTGCTTATGCATATTTGTAGATGTAGAATATAGTGACTGCTAATTATGTTCAATGTAAATTAAATGCCATAGCTGATGATGCTTGCCTGTTCTGCTCTATAACTTGAAAAAGCTTGTCTTAAACTCTTACCAGATCTGACCTGGAAGAGCAGTTCTACAACACCTTTGAAGAGACATTTTTACTTCTTACTTATTTTATAGATTATAGTGTACTACTATTACTTCTGATTTAAAAGTTCTATTTTGTGCTGTGGTAATTTTGCAACTAATCTGTTTTGCTGATCTGTACCCTTCCCTTCTCCAGTGTGAAAAGGGGTTACTGCTGCTGTTTCAGTCTTGACTCACTACTGGTTACATAGCAGTGTTAACTTTAATTGGCCTGTATGCTCTGCTTAAACTTGCTGCCATTCTATTGTGCTGCGCTGTGACATAACAAATTTGCCTTGAACCCCATTACCGTATTTGACTGAAGAAAAAAAAAAACAGCCCCACAACATATGGGAAATGCTGTATTTAATACAGGATGTCTGTGGACTATACAACACTATGTTGGAGTGCAGACGACAGTAACAAGTGATCGTATTAAATGTCCAGTTCCTCCCAACACCTATTCACTGATTCAGTACACTCTAGTGCTCACCTGCACCTGGCTTGTGTCTGGTTGTGTGTAGTGGCAGTTTGTAGTATCTCTTCTCAGCTAGTGATGTTGGATATTTTATGGCTAATTGTTGTGCCCTGTTGTGTATGTTTCACTTCTGGCTGATTGTTTATTGTCCCATTAAACAATAAACTGCACAAAGGATGCTGTGACAGCATCACACACTTTGCTGGACATCTTTTTTTATTGTATTTATTACTATCCATTCATGCTGTTGATGCCTTGAGTACTGTGTTGTAGTACTCCTGTCTATTTTCTCTTACAGAGTTTTGCTTCTTGCATTTTTGCCTCATAGAACCTTGTGATGTTTTACCAACTGTCTGAACCACCACATGAAGTCTTGAAGACAGCTGTAGCTATGGTGTGTGGAACATTGTACTATGGCATCTGTGTTTTATGCTCAGATACATACTAATAAATCAGTACTGCATTGATCATCACATTGTAATATTCCTGCCCGTTGTGCACACACTCTTGTACTATTAATTTATTGAGCTTCTCTTGGTTTATTATTGTGTAACATCTGGGGCTGCTGTTCGGTAATGCTTTATAGTGTAGTGGTTATCCTTTGCTGATATGACAATTTTTAGTTTGTAATTGGCTATGTAACATTTGATTTTGTCCATAAATTCATTGTTAATCCTTTTGAGGTTGATTATAGCACTCTTGAGTTTTTGTTCTATCTCTCTGACTATTAGCCTTTTACATTTATTGTACAGTGTGTGTGTACAGCCGAGTTCCACCAGAGGAGGGGTTATTTCTAAATCAGATATCGTACTTGTTGTAAATGGGTGCATGAGTCTGTATACATGTGCTGAGATGGGAATATAAATGTTTTGTATATGTAACTGTATTTGCTATAGGGTCATTGAGGAACATCTTATATCGTCATTAAGCACAAGGACATTAGCCCTGGTGACTGGAGAAGTCTCCAAAGATGGTTAGGTTGGTCATTAACTTGCACCTGGACAGTATGATGAACAAAATACCTTACTGATCTGTTGTGAACAGTGAGGATATGAGAATGGCTGATGAGCACATAAGGACTGTGCTGGTCAGAACAAGACTGAGTCTGCTGGTGCCTGTAGAAGTGGACAATACTATTTGATCAAGGGAGTTAACACTGATAAAGTCAAGCAAGCACTGGAAATATTTATTACTAGAGGTGTAGGTGTGCCAGTTTATGGTGGGATAGTTAAATTCCCCCATTGAGAGGGACATTAGCTTATTATTAAGCTATATGTCAAGAATTGCAGGGATCATGCACAGTTTTTGTAGTAGGCCAGGATGTGGTATGAAGTATTGTGTACTGATATTAGGGACACAAAAGAGTTTGAAGTCACTGTCTTGGTCATACAGTCTAGAAGTGAGGATGATTCAAGTAAAGACGGACACATCACCATCCTCAGACCTCTCAACCAATCGGGGACAAATTTCAACAGAATCAGGGACAAGTCACGAAAAAATCAGGGACAATCAGGGACACTTTTAAAATATTAGTGCTATTAACTTGAAACATTGACAGAATCAGAGCATATGAATTAATACACATTTTCTGAAGTAAAAGAAGTCTATAACTCTTAATTATTGTAATTATTCATTAAGTGTATTTCACCACGTTTCCTCCAAAAGTCACTAGTTTTAGGAGGGATTAAGAGGGACAGGGCCAAAATTTGAGTCAAAATCAGGGACAGTTTTGAGGTATGACCATCCTCCATAACTACTATCCACACTTGTGGGCCTAAGCAAATGGTAGGCAGAAAAGCCTAAGCGGGAGTGCTGTCACTTGTCTGGAAACAAATTTCAGTGACAACATAAATATTTTTCCAGACTTAGGAGGGTATGGAAAGAAGGCATTTCATTTAAGCTCCTAGTACTGAGCAATACTGCATGGATACCTGGAAAATTCAGTTTTGTGTTTACTATATTAGAAGGCTAAATGGACTAACAAAACAGCACCATGGTGGTAAAGATTGTCTTAGCCAGTATTCAAATGTCATGTGGTGATAGGTCATCCTTGGTGAAACAGGCAGGAATGTCCTCTGCCTTTTCTAGGACAATTGGCTGAACCCTCTCAAGGATCCCTCTTAGCATCAGTAAAAGTAGATCATGCCTAATAAACATAGTTCAACTCTTTGAAGAGTCACAGAAGCACCAGATGAGGGCAGTTACATGTACAAGGCTTAGCTTCATTTCGCTAAGACTTTTGATAACATACCTCTTTCTGATATCACCAACAAAATGGTCAAACCCGAAATCATTATGGAACCTGTTGGAGTGATAGATTGCTTACTGACAGAGATTGCCTTGGTTGATAGCACACTATCCTTCCAGAGACTTGTCACTAGTTGCTTTCCCTAGTGCTCTGCTTTGCAAATGCATCTTTTTGGCATCTACCTCTGACGTCAAATTTGAAATTAAAGGCCTGTGGCTCACCAAGTTCAAGGACCATTGCAAGCTTTGAGTCCATCATCAGTATCCCTGAAAACACTTGGATCCTCCAAGATGGCCTAACCTCAACATACTTGTGGTGTCAGAATTATGGCCTAAAGCTGAATATCAAAAAATGTAGCATCATACTGTTTGGAAGAGAAGAACTCTTGAACAATGATCATATAAATCACATAAACTACACGAACCTCAAGTATGAGGCACTCGTGTTATCCATAGTATCTAGAAGCCCTGCCCTTTCTTTATCTTGCATGGACTCATAGATTGTAAGCCATGCCTGTTCTACAAAGGTGTAAATGTTTCAGTTCTGTATGATCTACTACATGTCCACAAAAATGATAATAACACAAGGACAAGATCAAGAAACCTAAATCCGTATTGCAACATACATAGGACTTAGTGTGGAAAATCTCTCTCTCTCTCTCTCTCTCTCTCTCTCTTTCTCTATCTCTGACTTGGAAAATTGTAGAGAAAGATATTTGTAATCAAAATTGCCACTTAGTTTCATTATTGAAGCTGTAGCATTCTCATAGCTCACTAAAGACTTGATCAAGTGTTAGTTATTCTTGTTTTCCAGTCACAAAACATGAGTAAGATTTGATGACAAGCTATTGGGTACATCCTGTAAAAATACACTTGCAGTATTGTGTTGCTTCTCATTTTTCTTCTGGCTAGGTTATGAGGGATCTGCACAGCCAGGAATTGCAAACAGATTAACTAGTGGCAGTCAGTAAACCGCTGTACATGTTAAAGCTATGCTCTTATGAGTTACTGTCTGTAACAGGTAGTCTCCACATGGACAATAAACTTTTGAGTAGAAAATGTATGCTGATTTCAGGTTACTGATGTGATCAGAGCTTTTTTCTTCTTCTTTGCACTTTTGTACATGTATTCATACTTGAAGTTTTTCTCTCTTTCTCAGGGCTCCAGTGAATAGAGGCAATTTTATACCCAGATGGACAATCCCAACAAACAAATGCTAATAAATAAGAGATTACCCATCCCCCTGACTTGGCTGCCAGCAGAGGTGTAGCCAGCTTTAGTAGTAACCAGCCACCCCAACTCTTCATTTGAAGAAGAAAAAAGTCATATTGTTCTAATGGCACACCAACCAGGTGGCCATATTATTCCCCCTCCCTCCTAACAGTTGCTACAGTTTAGACCACACACTGAATGCTAAAGAGCTCAGGTTTGTTCTTTAAGAAAAAAAAGACTTTAAAAAGCTTTTAGAAGCCAGTGTGGATGACTGATCACATCTCGTTAACACTTTGCACCCGGAGCAGTTAACCCTTTCAACCTGCCATAGCTACGGTACTGGCTGTCAGCAGCTCTGGCTATTTGTTTCAACTGTCTTCCTTGATGATGCTATCCACAATCTCCCTTATGCTACTGTCTCTGCACAGTAATGATGGTTTGTTCATACTGGAAAGAAGAAAGGGCAACACTGATCTGCATTCATGGTTCTTTCCAAAAAAAAAAAGTTTGATGTAATAAAACGTGAAACTCCCATACATGTAAAATGGCATGCTTGGCTATAATAGGGTTCCTCACATGCAAGACATGATGAAAATAATTGAAATTAAAATCCTTAGTGAGTATGACCAGATTTAAAATCTTAATTGCCAAATAACAGAGCTAGTCTTGTAATCTATACACAGTGAGTCTAAATGTTTTTCAGAATTCATTTTCCTTCCTTTATGTGGCAATTTCCTTTATCACCTAACACTGCTAAGTGACTCTCTATTGAAATGTCAGTACTCATAACCCCAGGTGCTGACATGCAAAAAACAAAAACACCGAAAATGTAGGAAGAGTGACTATCAAACATCTCTTTTCTCCTTTAAAGTTGTATTTTGTAGGGCAAGTCCCCAACACCCCTGAACTTACATATACCAACTTGGAAAAAAGGGAATATTCCAAAGAATTGCAATCTTGGACTTAGTATATGTAAGTCTGTTTTTTAACTATTTAGTTTCAGCATTATGAAATTTGCTGACGTGGGTCCCAGCATTTCAAACAGTTGCCCTTTTAGGTGAGTGTTGTGATCAGTTTCCTTAGAATATGAAGAACATAAACACACTGGAAGGGAAGCTAATGTGTTGCTTTCTCTGGGCTAAGGGGGAGGATAGATTGTACAATTTCAAACAAGGTACGAGTCAAACATGTTAACCTATCCAGACAAAACCATCATTGCTCACACTTTTCTGACTTGCTTACTTAAGTTGGAAGCTTTACTTTTCAAGCCTCCATGTACAGCTCAACATCTTTGCTCAAGAATCGGGCAAAGCCAAAAATAACGGCGAGACAAAAGCACAAATCTATCAACAAGACTAAAGAAAGTGCTGCATTTAACATAATGAAAATATGGTAACATTTTTAATATGTGCTGTTTACCTCAGCTCTTCCAACACTTCACTAGCAGAATGTCCAGCAACAATAAAAATGCCTTTCATATCATCGCTCAGCATGTTACAGGAGTAGCCAATGTTCACAGCCGTTTCTGCAAGAAGAGTAAAACACAAATACTATGTCACTAAACAAAGCACAGTTTCTGTGAGCATATAATATATCACACTGTGGACAATGTACATGAATAATGCTATTAAAAACAGTACAGTTAGAACAACTATACAATAACTGATAAAAAAACAAAAGGAAAACAAAACAGTGTATATAGTTCCAGGTACCACTCTTACATTACACAATACTGTCCAGTTGAAACACTACCAGCAAACTTTTCAGAGGAGTTGAATTATTCTGGAAGTGTTTACGGAAACCCTTTACAAGCATAAAAATAACTGCATATAAACAGTACTAACAAAGCAAAATCAACTTAGAACATACACCAAAAACAAGCCCCCTTGGTGGACCCCCAGTGTAAATAGGTTGTACAACAACAACAACAAAAAAAGAAAATTCTGTCCAAATATAGGAAAGGCTATGTCCAAAAGATAAAAAAAAAAACTCCCTCAACAGTCTCAGCAAGCAAATCGGGGACTAATCAATTCCATCAAGTCAGCTTTGAGGCAAAAATAGCCTTCTAGTTTAAGGGTAACTATACGGCATTTTTTTAGCTAAGTAAGCAACCTTAAAGGGAACCCCCAACAGTCTGCTAAACTAATAGTAAATGGAGCTTCCTTTACCAAACTGGGGGATATAGCAAATTTCCTTGCCAATAATTTTAGCTCCTATTTCACTCCCCCATCACCCTAGTCCCCTTCCTCTAGAAATACCCTCTACCTTTTCTCCTCCAACTATCACTAAAGGACAGGTCCTCACTGCACTCTCCAGAGCTAAAAACAATGCATCAGTGGGTCCTGATAATATCCTAGGATGCCATCTAAATAACTTGAAGCATGACTTGTCAGGCCCATTAGAATCTCTATTCAGTCACAGCCTCCAGACAAGCTTATTCCTGGGGAATGGAGGACTCCCTCTCTTACTATGGGGCAGTGCATCCGTGGGCAGAGAGATAGGCCAGATTGGAAGTGGTGCCCAAAAACATAACAAAAAAGGAGTATTAAAAAGGAATACGAAAAAGAATAACTTTAACATAATAATAAATAACAAACGGATAAAAGGAAGGAATGTGTTTACTTTTCATTTTAAAGCCAACAGCGCATGACTGCCAGCTTTGATTTATGATGTGCTGGGATATTGCGGTTTCATAAGTGGAAGACAACTGGCATTCCTAGTGGGAATGTGTGGCAGGGTAGTAACTGTAGCAAGTTGCTTATTGCAGTCATAGCAAGTATCTTGCTATAGTTACAGTGGGAGTACAGAAGTGCCTCTCCCTCTCTTTTTCTCATTTTTTTTTTTTTTAGTCTTCAGTTATAATTTTTAGGTTTGGGAAAGACCTTAAGAGGTTTTTCAATCTATACAACTCTTACTGGAGGTATTAATCCTGAGGGTGATGGACATAGTATGGCCTAAAAAGTATGGTTTCTCTTAGTAATAGAAACTGTACTGAGTACAGTACAAAGAGTATGCCTTGCTACACCCTGGGGAGAGGAGATATTGATTAAGGGATCTCAGGATAAACTTCAGGAAGGGTCACAATTCTTTCTCCAGGAGGTTTTATCTAAACACCATAGTGTACACAGCCTACATCATGTAAGAGATGTTTTTTCTGGGTGCTCAGGCATTTGCTAATTGTCACTGTGAGGTGCAGGGAGTGAAAGGCAACCTCTGGAGAGGAGAGGTTGTGGAAGTGTATGACTTGCTTGACTCTGAAGGGATGCAGAACAAGAGGTGCCAAGGAATTTAAAGTGACATTGGTAATCCTAGTAAAATATAAGCCATTTGGGTTTACAATCACAGCACGGGACAACTGTAAACAAGGTTTTGTGTTCTTTATAGCTACCATTCTGGAGAAACATTCAGAGCAGGCCCTCAAAATATTAGTTTACTATCTTACCATCTAGGGAATGCACAAAAAACAGAGGGATCAGATGTGGTTACAGTGTGATAGAAGATGGCAGCTGAGAGGTGAATGAAGAAGGATTTTTGAAATCCAGATATATGGATGGTCATCATATTGAACAAAGCCCAGCTACTCAGGAGTTGAGAGAAATGTTGTCAGACAGGGCTTGTTTGGCTTTCAGTGCCATCACCTCCGGTTGCATAGCATGCAGTTCTGTACACACTTGTTCATTCTGTTGAGGCACAACTCACTTGCAGGTGCTTTATGAAGGATACAGGACCTAGATATTGACCACTGGTGTCACAGCAGTTTGGGGGAAGTAAAGGGACACCCCCGTTGACAACAGCAGGAGTGGGTCCCCTTTGGGGCCAGAAGACAGAGTGAAGGTGGTTTCATGACATTGACAGTAGAGTACAGGTAATAGTCATATGGGTGACTTTGCAATTGTGTGTCTATTATTAGCCAGATTAAAAGGTTGTTCAGTTTGTAGTCCAGGGATTTAAGAAAGTTCCCTTTACAAGCAGATCCTTCACTGAAGGGCACAGTGTGCAAACATCTTATCAATACAGAGCAGGAAAGCAATTACTAGATAAGGAAATTTAGAGGGGAATGAATACAGTGAATACAGAAATAGAAAACACACGTATATGCACACATTTTTATTGTGACATTTTGCAGGCCAGATCACACTAGTGTAATGAGCTGATCAGGACACACAATCTTTAAAAATGATTGCTTTATAGCAGCTTAGAAAAACAAAATGGCAGTATATCCAATTTAACAGAACTGATGTGGTCAGATCAATCTGAATACAGAGAAGTTTTGAATAGCGCTTTTTGTTTTGTTTTCTGTCAAATTATTTTCTAACTGTTCAGCACGAAAATTTGCTCAAGACTGATTTGACTTCTCCTTTGCTCTTCTAAATTGCAGTTAGTGGTCTGGCTTGTCTTAATATCATACCACAATGAATCAGAATCAGAACATTTGCTAACACAACTGAAGTGTTCAGATTGAAAGGATTTATTTTGTCCTAAAAATTTGTTTGCAATATCACCACTTTCAAACCAAAAATCAAAATATGGGACAACAACAATCAAAATCTGGGACCATGAACACAGCACAGGGCACAGGTAAAGGTATCATTATTAAACATGACATTTAAACAAAATATTTAGTTTTATGGGTTTTTCTGTTTCTACAATTTTTCTAAGGCCTTAAGTTATTTTTTTTATATTGTGCTTCTTAATTTGCCTACTGCGTGACTCTGAACAAGTCACATAACCAAACAGTGCAACCAGGTCACCCTTGAAAAGAGAGATCAGTGTGTAACAGGGTTACATTATTAACACAAGTAAATAAGTAAACAGTTAAGTAAGTAAATAAATAAACATAATGTTCATGTGGTCCACATTGGTATCATCTCTGTTGCTCCGAAGAGCAGTACAGCACAAAGCCCTTCCATAAGTTCCAGCTATACAACCTGGTCACCAGTAGATGCAGACTGGAGATGTTTCTGTCCTAACTTTCTAGCAGGAAAGTACCAGAGATTCATGACGCCTTGTGATGGATCCATTAGAGGCTTCTATATGCAGTCATAGGCCTTTGTCTGAAAAAGTACAGTTGTGTACACTTATCATAAATGTAGATGTTTGAGTGTATCCACTGTTGCAGTCATCACACTTGGGTTATCTGCCTGCAGGTAGCCCTCAGTTGGTCCGAATACCAGAGTCTTGGGATTTCTGCTTTGGATGCTGTTGCTTCTTCCATGATGTCAGGTCATCAGGGGTATAAAACAGGCAACCGATGCCATTACATCAGCTTTTCTTGCCCAGATGTCAGGAGCCCCCCAAATAGCAAGCTAATATATGGTGTGGAACACCACCAGTAAAAAGTAAATACCACTGCCATAAAAAATGGCCATATAGAGGATAGGTAGAAAGGATAGAGAAAAACAGGGGGCTGGAGGGAGGGAAACCAGGACTGCAACAGTGAATACACTCCGACATCTACATTTATGGTAAATGCACACAACTGTACTATGTTCTCCATGTTTCACTGTTGCAGTCATCATACTTGGGTTGATTCCCAAAGCTGAGGAAGGGTGGAGGCAGTCAAGAGGAGTTAGGGCTGGCAAGCAGGCCCTGTAAGACTGCTGCAGTAAATCCAGCTCTGGATTTTGAAAAAATAGGTAAATGGTGATGCTTGGTGAAGGTGTGTACAGAACTCCAGGTTGCAGCTTCCAGAATGTCCCTGGTAGGGACTCCCCTGAGAAATGCTGTAGAAGTGGAAGTAGCCCTAGTGGAATGTGTTCTGATCCCCTGTGGGGTAGGCTTTCCATGGTGCTTGTAGTAGAAATGGATGCAGTGTGCTATCCATTTGGAAATGGTTTGCTTTGAAATGGCCTTGCCCTCTGCTCCTGTAGCAAAGCTGACTAGCAGCTGGTCAGATTTTCTGAAAGGTTTAGTCCTGTCAAGGTAGAACCTGAGCTGTCTATGCACATCCAGGGAGTGCAGGATCCTTTCCCCTTTATTTTGAGGATTAGGGAAGAAGGTTGGAAAATGGATGGCTTGGTTTAGAGACACACTGGAGACCACCTTAGGCATAAAGGATGGGTTAGTCCTGAGGGAAACCCCGTCAGCATGGAAAATAATGAAGGGTTCCACAGCCATTAGTGGCTGTAACTCAGACACTCTTCTAGCTGAGGTTATGACTAAAAGCAAAGCTGTTTTCCAAGAAAGGAATTTTAACTCTGCTGAATCCACAGGTTCAGAAGGGGGAAGCGTGAGCTTTTCTAGTACAAAGTTAAGGTCCCAGGCAGGGGTGGGTGCTCTCCTAGGGGGCCTTAAGTTGTTAGCCCCTCTCAGGAAATGTTTGATGAGAGGGTGACAGAATAGAAGTGGCTCAGTATTATAATGAGCTGAGATGGCAGAGGCATGAATCTTAATGGAGGAGAAGGATAGGCCTCTGTGGAGTAGCTCTGCTAGGTAATCAAGGATTTGAGGTAAGGAGGGCACAGCTGTGTCCTTTCCTTGAGACTGACTCCAAGAACAATATATTTTCCACTTTTCAGCATAGAATTTCCTAGTACTAGGCCTTCTCACCTCAAGAATGATGTCCAATACCTGTTTGCTGAGGGTTGCTGGTGGAGTATTCAGGGGATAAGCCAGGCTGCAAGGGTTAGGGTTTGCAGCTGTGGATGCAAAATCTGTCCCTCCTGGTGAGACAGCAGGGAAGGTGATGGATGAAGATGCCAGGGTGGCATTGTTGTCAGACTGCATAAGAGTGGGTACCAGTGCTGGCATGGCCAGTCTGAGGCAATAAAAATTGCCCTTGGGCTGTCCTGTCTGATCTTGAATAGTACCTTTGAGAGGAGGGGCAGAAGTGGAAAGGCATAAATTGAGAGTTTTTCCCATTTGAAGGATAAGGCATCCACCCACCGGGCCCTGCTGTGAGGGTTCCTGGTGCAAATTTGCTCAATTGGTGGTTCTTGGGGGAGGCAAAGAGGTCCACCTCTAGTGTCTCCCATCTCTGGATTAGAAGGGTGAAGGTGTTGGGCTCCAAATTCCACTCATATGGGTCCAGGAGATTTCTGCTTAAGTCATCTGCCAGTGAATTCTGTTTACCTGGCAGGAATTGAGCTTGTAGATGCACTTGGTTGCTCAAGGCTGTGTTCTACAGGGCCATGGCTAACCTGCAGAGCAGGTAGGAATTGGTTCCCCCCTGCTTGTTTATGTACCACATAACTGTGGTGTTGTCTGTTTTTATCAGCAGCTGTCCTGGAAGGATTAGGTATTTGAAGGCCATCAGAGCATACTGTACAACTAACATCTCTTTTGATTGATGTGCAGGAGGATTTGTCCTGGGCTCCACTTGCCCTGAATGCATTTGCCTGCCATGTGAGCCCCCCATGCATAGTCTGATGCATCTTTAGTCAGGATTTGGACGGCGAGGGGTTAAGTGAAAGGTAGTCCCTTGTTGTGGTTACATGCTTCTGCACACCAAAGGAACTCTGCCCTTAGACAAGGTATGCTAGGAATGACTGTTTCCATGTCCTGAGAATGTTGCCACCAAAGATTTTTTAAGTACCATTGAAGTTTCCTCATATGCAGTCTTGCATATGGAATTAGTAGAATGCATGAGGCCATGAACCCTAGGGTTTGCAGTATTTTCCTTGCAGATAGCTGGGTTTTGGTGGCCATTTGGTTGAAGAGTTGTTCAAATAGATCTGTTTTTCTGGAGTGAGAAATGCCATCTGGGAAGTTGTGTTCAAGCTTGCGCCCAGGAATACAATTTTTTGAGTGAGCACCTCTTGTGATTTCTTTTTGTTTATGGTTTACCCCAATGAAGATAGGAGTCTTTTTACAAATGCCAGGTGAGGAAGTAGCAATTCCTGACTGTCCGCCTGAATCAGGCAATCGTCCAAGTATGGGAAAATATGGATATTTTTCTGCCTGCGGTATGCAAAGGCTGGAGCCAGGCACTTTGTGAATACTCTGGGCATGGTAGATAAGCCAGAGGGAAGTGCAGAGAACTGATAGTGCATAGAGCCTGCCCTGAAGTGTAGATATTTCCTGCAAGACTCCCTTATGGGGATGTGCAGATAAGCTTCTTTTAAGTCTAGGGTGACTAACCAGGCATCCTTGGCTAGCATAGGGAGAAGCTATTGCAGTGTAAGCATTTTGAATTTTGAGACCATCAGAAAAGTATTGAGAATTGATAGATCCAGGATAGGGTGCCAAGAGCCCGTTTTTCTGGGCAGCAGGAACAGTCTGGAGTAGAAACCCTGTCCCCTTTGTTCTACTGGAACAGGTTGGATGGCCCTGATATTGAGCAGGGAAAGTACTTGCTTTTGAGCCTCTGCCCACTGGTTTGGAGGAAGGTCTGGAAACCCGCTTGGGGTTGGCAGTGAATGGAAGTAGAATCTGTACCCCTGGGATACAATGTTTAGAACCCATCGGTCCTGAGTAAGGGACATCCAGTTTTTGGCATGAAGGGAAAGTTTTCCTCCTAGGGGTGCAAGTAGTTGGGCAGGGCTGGGAAGGATAATTGAAAAGTCATTGTGAACTTTTTCCATGAGGGGGTGGCTTACCAATCCCTGTGTTTGAGGTGGGAACACTCCATTGTTTAGATCTCTGCATACCCTAAGACAGTAGTCTTCGTGGTCTGGTTCCCCTGTTTTTGGACTGAAAAGGCCTGGAAGGGGCTGGAAAGGGCCAGTTTTTAGAAGGCCAATGCCTACTGAATCTAGGTGGCTGCACTTGTAAGAATTCTTTAACAGTTTGCATAGATTTAGCTTTTTCTTCCATCTTTTTAAGAACCTCTTTTCCTTTGGTGCCAAACAAACAGTCCTGATTTAAAAGAGCGTCTAGTAATTTTGTTTTGACATGGTCTGGCAAAGTTTGTTCCTTCAGCCAAGGATGCCTTCTCAGTACAGACCCAGTGACTGCAGCCCTGCAAGATGCTTCTAGGGCATCAAAGCCACACTGCAAAGTATGCTTACTAACTTGGTTTGCAGAATGCATTAACTCTTGTAAATCTTTATTTTCTGCACAATCTGGAAATAACACCATTTTTTGTTTAATTAGTTCCATGAAATGTTGCTGGTTCTTCAACATGTGAAACTGGGAATTCAATGCCTGGATGGCAAGAGTTGCAGAGGTATATACCTTCTTACCCCATCTGTCTAAAGCTCTGGAATGCCTGTCTGAAGGAGTAGGGCTTTTGGCTGTAATAGGCTTAATATCTTTAGGTCCCTGGGAAACGGTCTCTGGCTCCGCAGTAAGATTCTTAAAGAGAAATTTGTGAGAATCAGGTACTCTGTAGTATCTGTCAGGTTTTTTAGGGGCCAGTGGTAAAGTGTCTGGAGTAAGACTAGATTCCATGAAGACATCATCTACAACATCCAGGACAGGGGGTATAGCTAGAGGCCTGTGCTGAGGCAACTCTAAAAATTCTCTTAGTCTCTTTTTGGACTGAGGGTAGTCCTAGCATTCCCAGTGGAAATACTCTCGTAAAGTATGCAAGGTTTCACCAAAATAAAAATCCTCTGGAGGGGAGGCAGAGGGAATTGATTCCTCTGCATCTGAATCCTCAAAGGTTGATAAGGGTATGTCCTGGTAATCAGAAGGGTCAGAGTCATCGGACTCCCGGTCTGTAGAATCAGAAAGAAACTCAATCCTTTGTCTCTTAGCAGGGGAAGGGTGACTTCCCCTAATTAGGGTAATAAGGTCTTCAGCCATTCTAAGCATTTGTTTTTGTGGCATGGGAGCTTGAGCATGTGCTTTGGTCATCAGTTTTCTAGGCGCAGTGCATACTCTGGGCCTGAGAAACTCGGTAGTTTTAGCTGACAATGAAGTTGTCAGTTTAATGTGAACATCGGTAGGTCGGAATACACCCTCAGAAGCTGGTGCCTGCACAGCGGCTCCAGACCCATCCAAGGTAGAGACATCAGGTTCCATAATCGAAGAAGCATCTCGCTGCATACCGGACTCCGAATGGGTCTCAGCAGAGGCCTGCGAATCTGTAGAAGCGGGCATCAGGGGCTGCAAAGACTCCTCACTGAGTACTGCAGACTGGTAACTAGCTTAACAGAAGCTTCGTCGGCAGTTTTGGACCTATGCAGTCTGCCTCTGTATCTTTATGCTTTTTTGGAAGATCAGTAGTTGGATGGCTTATCGAAGCCATTTCGGAATACGGAGAATGAGAGCAAAAGAATTTAGTGACAAAAATAACCCGATGATGAATGGTTCGGGTGTTAAACAAGGCACAAAAATTACAGCGAGGGACGTCATGGTCTGGGCCTAAACAGCTGATGCAGTAAGAATGAAAATCTCTGTGAGGTATTTGCTTTCCACAGGCAAGAAAATTGTTAACTTTTTCTGACATTGGTTAGAGCAAGAAAAAAGAATCCCCAATGGGGTACTTAGATTTGGAAGAAATCAGGTTTGAAACTTGAAAAACGAAAATTTCAGGTAGCGGCCGACAGACACTTGCAAACTGCTTCTGCTTCAGACTCCTTCTCGGCAAGAAAGACTGATGTAATGGTGTCGGCTGCCTGTTTTATACCCCTGATGACCTGACATCATGGAAGAAGTGAGAGCATCCGACGCAGAAATCCCAAGACTCTGGTATTCAGGCCGACTGAGGGCTACCTGCAGGCAGATAACCCAAGTGTGATGACTGCAACAGTGAAACACGAAGAACATCTGTCAAGAGACAAAACAAACAGAGAGCTGAAAATGATCATATACTCCTGCTGGGAAGTCTGTTAATGAGATGGCATTCCTGCCCATGTGCCATACTCTTGCCTTTGAGTAGTAAGGGCTCAAATCAGTAGCTTTTTTTCTACTTCAGCAGATGACAAGGGGTCTAGGACAACAGAAGCCCACCTCCCGTCTTGGGTACATAAGTCTTGGGGTGAAGACACTGTCCAACCCATCATCAAATGGCTAGAACATGGTTGTGACTTGCCAGTATACCAATTAAACTCTTAGGATAAGACCTCTGGAAAAAAGTAAAAAGAAAACAGGGTGGCAAAGGCCCAAAATCAGGGACATATTTTAAATATCGCTCTTATAAACTTAGAAAGTTATTAATATAACTGGTTTTACATTAGTATACATTTTCTTGAACATATGAAGTCTGAAAATTCAAATGTCTGTCATTATTTAAGTAACTTCAGACTTCAATGATTTGCCAGCAAGTGACAAATTATATGAGGACCAGACAAAAAAATATGGGGCAAAACTCTGGACTGTTGAGAGCTATACTTGCCAAATCCTAAGCAATAATCCCTTGAATCATCTGAAAATAGCTTGGTGATAGCATTCCAGAATGAAGACTCATAGGCCTCTCCCCCAGGTTCAGCATAGTTGATGACCTGAGGTCCATTGTATCCAAGTACCCCAGGATCCATGGTTCAGGTTCCAGACTACAGACAACTGTTTGGGACCTGTTATAGGGGTGGGGGTATACCCTTGAGGATTATGATCTGATGCCGGTTCCGGGCCTGGTGTAGATCTCTCAGCTTTACATGACACTGCTGGCTGGTAATGACTCTGAGGGCTACTTCCTTGCAACGGGTACCTCTTGACCTCTTAGAGTAAGAAATCTGGACAAAGCCATAAAAAAGTGGTGCAATTTTGAAATATCGCTCTTACAAACTTAGAAAGTTGATAGTATGACAGGTTTTGCATTAGCATGAATTTTCTGAAGGGTATGAAGTCTAAAACACAAATGTCTGTCATTATTTTCTAACTTCACTCTTCAATTATTTGCCACTAATTTGCCAGAAAGCCACAATTTTATGAAAAACGGACCAAAAATATAAGGCAAAAATCTGGACATTCTGCGAAAATCTGTACAGTTGAAAGGTACTGAGCCTAATTGTATTTATTACTGCTTGGCAGTAACTTGATTAAAGTGTAGCTATCATGCTAAGTCTTTTGGATTAAGCACTTGGGCTTCAGACCAGTTGTTTTACATTAGGAAGGTTTGTGGCATGCACTGTGGTGGCATGACAGGTAGCTTACATCCTTCTAAGTTGGGAACTGCTGATTGAGAGCTCAGTGTCTGTTATTCTAAAAGTGTATTAGTTCTGGTTTAAGCACTTGGGCTTCAGGCCAGTTATTTTACATTAAGAAGGTTCGTGGTCTGCACTCTTGTAGGAGGAGAGGCTGGACTCTGCCCTTCTGAGCTGGGAATTTCTGGTTAAAGGTTTATAGTGCCTGCATATTTGAACTGTTTCTTACTGAAATTGGTACACCTTGTTTGCTGTAGCATAGACTAGATCCAGGCCTGCTGAATCTAGCTTTGTTTGTATGCTTGTTGTTTGTTTGCTTGTTACTTCCTGAACGCTAATTCCACCTAAACGCTGCTTTTCAGCTTCTGTGGATCCCTAGTGATATCTGCATTGCTTACTGTACTTATTTCCTTGTTTCACTTGAAAGAAAGTTACTGTTTGTCGTTTTTACATTTAAGTTACCTGTAACACATTGCACTTAAGTTACCTGGCACTTGCTCACTAAGCAATTATATAAGTCAGCACTAAAAAATTAAAAGCACTACACCCTCACAAACTCCCCTTTAGTACCTTGTTCCCCATTGGCCCTTGTTTTCAATTATAAAGGAATTCCCAGTACTATTCTAGCATGTCCAAAGGTCAGTTGTCAATCTCCTCTCTGGTCCAGCTGGTGAATCTGGGAATCTTGAGGCAATGTTACAACTGCCTCATGTACACAGACAACCCTCTCCTCCTCCCAACAAATTCCAACACATGTGAGAGATGCAACCATATAGCCAAACTGGAGGCTAAGCTCTCTCAACTCAGTACTGGCATAACCAGTCAGGAGGAGAAGGAAACCACACTCACTACAATTCCAGTCTCACATAGACCTACCAAGACAGCAAACCAAACACATAATCACACAAAAACATACTCGGAGGCTCTAAATAAAGATCTGCCTAAGCAGCAGAGACCTCCAAAGCAGAGACCCAAGCAACTGCTACCCCAAAACAAAACACGTGCAACACATATCTCACAAAGCCAGTGTGCCGAACAGTCATAGCCCTTAAGGCTAAACAACACACCTGATACACTTGTAATAGGTGACTCTATCGTCAGGCACACCGACGTCCCGCTCACCAGGCTGAACAAGGAGAAGATCACGGTGAGCAGCATGCTGGGCGCTAGGATCCGCCACATAACACAAGCACTCAGGTCACTCCAAGGCAAGTACAAATATGACTCAGTCATTGTCCATGCTGGTGTGAATGACCTGAGACGTACCTCCCTGGACTACATGAAAAGAGACATAGAGGAGCTCTCTGAGCATGTAGCCCAGGTCGGTATGACCCTGACCTTGAGTAGCATCTTACCCTCACCAAGAATGATGCCACAATATGAAGACAAGATGGTCAATTTCAACAATTGGCTTAAGTACTGGTGTCATTCAAAGGGGATCCTATGCCTGTCAGCCTGGGATGATATGCTCGACAAGCCACGATGCTTCGCTAAGGACGGCTTGCACCTGTCACCCCTGGGCTTTCGGATATTGGCAAAGGCTCTTGCTACCCCCATAGTGCCTTTTTTAGGCAAGGCTCAAAAGACATACCCACCTCCATATGTATCACAAGGGATAAGAAACTAAGAGTAATGCTACTCAATGCCAGAAGTCTAAACCTCAAGATGCACACACTCGAAACTCTGCTTAGCATGGAGAACATCGATATCTGTGCAGTAACAGAAACCTGGTTCAGGGCTCTCAAGAGCACCCCGGCACTACCAGGTTATACCTCATACCATGCTTTTCGGCCCCAAAACTTGGACCGAACTACAAAAGGAGGGGGAGTATCAATATTCATCAAAGATACCCACACCTCCAGGTTGGTGGCACAGCACAAAGCATCAGAGACTATCCATGTGCAACTAACAGTGGGTAAAACTGCCTTCCAGTTTATAGCCTGCTACAGACCACCCTCCCAAACCCAGGAACCCCACTCGGCCTTCCTGAGAACACTGGAAAATATGAAGGTCTCTCCAAACACCATTATATTGGGCGACTTCAACTACCCAAACATAGACTGGGAGCATTACTCTAGCTCCAACACCCTAGCCCAAAGGTTCCTAGAATTCATAAACTCAAATGCTATGGAACAACTTGCTACCACTCCCACAAGAGGGGAAAACATACTGGACCTGATCATCACCAACATGGGGACTCTATGCTCCAGACCAGAAGTGTATCCCTCACTGGTAAGATCAGACCATAAACTAATCCAACTGGATATTCACATCCCGACCCCACCCCCTGCCCAGAAAACCACAGTGAAAAACTTCTCTAAAGCAAATTTCACACTCCTCAAAACCGAGGTGGAATCCTTCAAAGCCCCTGGGCCTGTGGAAAATATGGCCCAGACCGCAGAATCCTTTATAAATGCATTCTATGAACACCTTCAGGAATGCATGGATCATGCAATCCCAAATAAAACCAAGACCCAATCCTCCAAAAGCAGACGTCCTGTCTGGTGGATCCCAGCCATAAACAAACTATACAATAGAAGGAGGAAGCTACTACATGACAGAGCAAAATCCCAAAAAGGGAAGGCATATCTGATCAGTATTAGCAAAAAACTACGGGCACTCATAAAATCGTCTAAGGCCAGCTTCGAGAGCCAGCTTCGAGAGAAAAATCGCACAGGATACTAAGGATAATCACAAGGCTTTCTTTTGTTATGTTAGGAACCTGGGTGGGAATTCCCAGATATGCTCAGAATTAGTCCAAAATAACAAAAAATACACCAAACCCACAGACATTGCCAACATCCTAGCTGACAGGTTCAGCGCAAACTTCTCCCCACCAAAAGGGCAAATATCTATCCCAGCAGAGTGCTGCCCCCCTGACATCTCAGATGCTCAGGTAAGAGCCGTCCTCTCCAAAGCAAAAAACACAGCATCAATGGGACCAGACGGTGTCTCGGGCTGTGTCCTACATGAACTCCAAGAAGAGCTAAACCCAAACATAAAACTACTGTTCAATCTCAGCCTTACTACAGGATATGTACCCAAATAGTGGCGTACAGCAACAGTGGTCCCTCTCCACAAAGGTGGTGCCTCAACGGACCCTGAAAACTATCGCCCCATAAGCCTGACTAGCTTGGTCTGCAAAGCTATGGAAAGGATCATCATGGACCTCATAAATAAAGATATTGGGGACCTACAGACACTGGATCCTACCCAGTTCTGCTTTGTTAAGGGCAGATCCTGCCTCTTAAACCTGGTCGACTTCTTTGAAACCATCACCAAGGCCATTGACGAAGGGAAGGTGGTCCACACAGCCTACCTGGACCTCGCAAAAGCCTTCAATACAATACCCCACTCGGGCATTATAGATAAGCTCACCAGCTTAAATATAAACCCCTATATCACTAGATGGGTTGCAAACTGGCTCAAGGACAGAACCCACATGGTTAGAATTGCTGGAGCCATGTCAGACACCAAACCAGTTACAAGTGGCATCCCACAAGGCTCAGTCCTGGGACCTCTCTTGTTCGGTATATATTTCTCGGAGGTACAGGCCAACACGAAAGGACTGTGGCTGACCAGGTTCGCAGATGACTGCAAACTGGGCGCCATAATTGACTCTCCAGCCGACACAAGCATCCTCCAAAAGGGCCTCATAGAAACAGACAACTGGTGCCAGAGCCATGGCCTCAAGCTAAACACCAAAAAGTGTATAGTCATCCCCTTTGGCAAAAACAAAGTGCCCACAAATTACCACATAGGTGGTAATCCATTAAGTACAGAAGAAGTAATTAGGGACCTGGGGACCCAAGTTGATAGCAATCTCTCATTTGACAACCACGTGGCCAAAGTGGTTAGAAAAACATTTTATATAGCCCACCTTATCATGAAGGGATTCACATCTAGATCAGGGGAGGTCATCGTGCCTCTTTACTCATCCCTCATCAGGCCCATAATCGAGTACAATGCCCCTTTTGGGATGTACTTTACCAAACACCTGCAGGAACTGGAAAGAACCCAAAAGTATCTCACCAAGAGGATCAAAGGGCTCAAACAGATGCTATATGCTGCCCGGTTAAAGAAACTCCAGCTCTACTCAGTGGCATATCACCTGCTCAGAGGCGATCTGTGCCTGACGTATAAAGCCATGTCCAACCCGGAATTAAGGGACATGCTGCACCTCAAAAAATCCAAATCCCATCGAGCTACGCGCTCGAGAGACTTGAACCTCAGCACTGAAATAAATAGGACATGCTGGAGGGACAGATTCATAACCCAGAGGCTCCCTTCACTCTGGAATAAAATTCCAGTCCAGGTTAGGCAGAGTCCCTCATTGACTCTCTTCAAGAGGAATCTTGATGAGTGGATGGGAGATCGTAGGTTTACCTCGGGTATCACTTCTGTGTCACTGTTAGACAGAGGCACAGTATACTAACCTCGAAAAAGGGCATAGCAAAATTAATTTAAAATGGGTGGTGAAAGCCAAACATACTCTGGCTAGGCTTATAAATGCCCTAGGGCAGATAGCCTAGTATGAACCTATGAACCTATGAAGCTATAATATGTGATGTCCATTGAATGCAGGTTTGATACTGTGCAAGTCATGGGTGCTTGAACTGATTGTCACACAGGGATATCTATGAAGGAGAGGTACCGCATTTCATTTTCCCTGGCTTGCAGGGCCATCAGGAAGGGTGAATGAATACTTGCTGTGGTCATTACTGGCTACATTGTAGCATTCCTAGTTCTTTCTCTATCAAGCATTTTCTTAGAAAACAAGATGACTCTGATCTTCAAAGAAGCAACAAAGATTTTCACAACAGTAGAATAAAACCTGTCATTCTAAATCTATTTATTTTTGATTTAATGGAGTAGAAAAAGCTTCCTTGTGGACCACACTGACTTCAATAAACACGTTAGCCTCAAGATCTACATAATGACTTGCCAGAGTCATGCTGATGCTTCAGTAAAGGAGGTGAATGATGTCACTGGACATAATAGACACCATTCTGATTCATCATTGTGTGGGGTCTCCACAGGAGGTCACTTTGTTGCACCTATTCAGGAATATGTGTGGCAGTCCTGCAGTCAGTATCCCCTGACTCTTCACTGTAGCACCCACAACTTCAGGCATAAAAACTATATTGACCATGATGGTCAAAGCATTGCAGTGGAATAAACACTATGTGTTCTCCTATATAAGTCCTGGAATAGATAACATCATGGTTGCATTTCTTATGGTGACCATAACTTCAGAGTGGTCAGGTCTGTTCCCATATTAGAAAGCTACTTTCAGTGGCATGAATAGGAACTGGAACTGAACATTCTCCTGTATAGACTGTTCCTGCCTCTGGACAGGGCCCAGGAAGTTGTAACATGGCTAACTGAGTGAGGATACAACTCAAGGTCATCATCAGATAGTGACTGCAGGATCACCACTTGATACCCTTATTACTGGGAGCTAGAGCAGGAGGTAATTGAACAAGGGTGGGAACTTATCTTCATGCCTTCACAATTTATGGGAAATGTTTTCCGCTGGAGAAGGAGTCTAATATCAATCAGATGGATCTACTTGTAGTACTTCTTTACTTGGGGCCTGTGTAAGGGAAGGCAATTCTGATATTCCTGTTTATTCATTCTGACAACCAATCCATTATTTGGTACATAAATATCTAAGGGGATGTTCACTCATAGGATCATAGGTTTATAGGTGTGTAGTAAGCTAATGGCTCTGGAGTGTTTATAAGCCTAGCCCACAGGATTACCCTGGCATAGTGCCACCCGACATTAGTTCCCAGTGACTCTGTCGAGTAGAGCCACTGGAGTGATCCCCGGGGTGAATTTTCTATTTTCCCATCCACTCATCAAGATTTGTCTTGAAGAGGGCCAGTGAGGTGCTATGCTTGACATGTATGAGAAGTCTATTCCATAGTATGGTCAGTCTCTGGGTTATGAACCTGTCCCTCCAGCATGATCTGTTGATTGTGGTAATGAGGTTGAGGTCTCTAGAGTGTGTGGTGTGGAGGGATTGGGATTTCTTTAGATGTAGCATTTCTAACAGAGAAACCCAGTACAGGTGGGAGACGTCAGGCAGGGGGCCACAGATGATATTCCATGAGCTTCTCCTCCAACCCTGTCCTAGAGCTGGACAGCATTGGGATGCACTGTGTGTATGGATCTTTTGGAACTGGGGCACTCCAAAAATTTCTGTCTTTGCCAATCAGGGAAATGTGATGCTCATCTTTTTGTGTTCTACTCAACAGAACAAAGGGTGTCACTAGTAGATGTATTCTCCATTCTTTGGCACAGGAGAGTTCTACATGCTTTCTCACCACTTCTCTCACAAATTTTATACCTAATAAAAACATTCTGTGAAGAAAGAATAAAACTTCACCTTATCACGTCCAGGTGAATGAGAATGTCATGCTTTCAGCATTTCAATTTTTGGTGGTTGAGGAAACCCTCACACAAACCTATGATGTCTGTCATAATTAGGGTGAACACTAGGTGCACTCCACGGTCTGGCAGTTGCTGTAGACCATTGCATCCTAATAAATTTCCTAACAGTTGTGTTAGAACTGACTGATTTAAACTGGAAGGTTTTCTTTCAATGCATGCAGTCTGCCAAGTGGCAAAGGCTCCCCTTCTGTGCAAAGTGATATTCTTTGCTTTCATAGTTTGCCAGCATTCAGATACTTTTACTTCCAAGTACCTATGTGATTTGATTCACCATTACTTCATGGCTAAAGTACTTGCTTTCCCTAGTTATGCAAGTTATAGATAGGACTGTGGCTCAGCATCAGAGAATTATGCAGTTTGTTACTTTTAGGTTCATAGGTTAGTACTAGGCTAACTGCCCTTTTGAGCCATTTTAAGCCTAGCCAATCATCCCTTGTGAGACTCAAACCCTGTACCTTGTGTTTGTAAGGCAAAGACCTTAACCATTAGGCCACCCTCCCAACCCTTTTGCATATCTACTCCACTTTTAAGAACCTCCTTTGGGCCCAGACTTCAAGAATAGCAGGTTTCGAAGAAGTGTCTGAATACAACGGTTCAGAGCTTTTGAAGTTTGAATTCTAACAAATGCTTTCGGTGGTCTATCATATGACCTTAGAGTTTTGGGATCTTATCTGTGGGAACCATTTTTTTCTCATTTGAAAATGGTGCCAGAATTAAGAAATAACCCGTATATCAGTATTTACCCAAGCTTGGCATGGTTTAATCATGAAGTCAAAGCCCAGGTGATTAAACAAAGCCAGTTGTGGGTAAATCCTGATATACCCACACCCCTGAGTGGGTTATTGCTATTATACAATGACATTATTTAAGAAAGAAATTGCTTACTTTTTTTAAATAATGTATTTGTGTAACAGCACCACAGTGTTCCTTCGCATTGTTTCCCATTCATCTGCGTGTTTTTGTTGTGCTGAGCATGTGTATGGCAGTTATACTCCCATGCTCGGACAGCACATCAGTACTGTTGTATTGCATTATGGACTTACACAATGCTTTCCTGGTTTGTGAGATATGACCCCCCTGTTGATTCATTATTTAAGGACTTCAACTCCACTGCCTTGCAAGAAAACAATTTTATTTGGAAAAGAGTAAAACTATGAGGCAAAAATCTGGACAATCTGCAAAGATTGAGAGGTACAAGATTCTGCGGAGATTTAATGAAGGACAGTACAGAAATAGAAGGAAAATCAAGTTCATTTCTGTTTCTTTATTTCTGAGAAAGTACCTGATTTTTCTTCTGTTTTGCAGTTTCCTTCTGCAGCATATTCCATTACAAAAGTCTGGCCAATGAATGGTACTTTTTTTCTCTTAGTAAAAGCTCGATTCACAATGGGCATGTTGGTTGGGCTGTCCAGTCAGCATGCTCATTTTTGAATAACAATGACCCACCATTGTATAATTATCCTTAAACTAGTTAGTTCAACTCCAGTTTTCTTTGTGAGGACAGAAACCGGGAGAAAATGAGCCCTTCAAGCCTATAAGTGTGTTGCTTAGTCAGGTTCTATCTGAAGCAAGTTCAAGAGTTTCATACAGGGAGATGTTAAGCCAGTCTTTTCCAAGTGAAATAACCCCTGCAGCATCTTTTACTATCTGGCAGTGGACTTCCTGTTGATTAATACTGCTGTTAAATGCCGTGCAACTAGCTACATTGCCATTTCCAGTGCTTGATTTATGAATGTCTCCATTACAGACTGCAGTGCCTTGGGCACTAGGTTATTGGTTCATACCTTCACCAAGCATTATTGCTGGGATGAAAACTCCAAGAGCTAGGTTTCTTTTTTTAACTCAGTACTTACAGGCATGGTAGGCTCAGGGTCCATGTACATCACTATGTACATTACATAGTCAGGTCCATAACTTCACAGTATGCACTGGTGTACAGCACACAAGCCACAGACTTTAGGAACTTCTTAGAAAAAATGCAAATTTTGGAGGAAGGAAGGAAGGATAAACCCAAATGAGAACCAACCTAGAAGGCCTGTGTATAAATTGACTGTATACTGTCCCACGTGTACTAGCATTCTCCCACTTTCTAAAACCACACTATTTGAACTGGCTAGACTACACTGCCCATATAGGTATTGTTTTTACCTCTTGCTTTGTGGTCGGGGTTATGAATTAAAATGATCTGAAATGAACCATTTTACTTACCAAGTTAATAAATAAATAGTAGGTAGGCCTATTCTATTCTCAGACAAAATGTTAACCTCAAGCATGAATAAAGAAAATCATTTTTAAAAAGTATTCATTATATCATTTCCTGAGAATTAGCTGCAGCACTTGGGAGGACTATAGAGCCAACACTCATCTTCCCACAGCAGGTACATGTGGCTGTGAAATTCACATGTAGTATTATTAATCATGTATGCACTGTAAGAAGTACTTCTCCTTTAAGCGTGGAATGCACATGTATTTAACTTAAATTGTATTTATACCAATACCTTCTTACAGTTACGCTGTCAGACAATGAATCATCAGTTTGACTAATCATTTGTGGTGCACTAATCATAGTGATATTTCCAAATTATACATACACTTATTTCTAGTCCGCTTTTATGACGTCCTGGAATATATTCTGCTCTAGAAATTACTGACCGATAATAGCTTTTTGCAACTAGCCCAAAGCATTTTATGGGTGGGAGGCTGCTCATGGGAACAGTTTGAAGAAAATATTAACATTTACTTCAGCTAAGGCTTACCTTGTTTGTCTCCTGTCAGTACCCAAATCTTAATGCCTGCTTGAGATAGCTTTTCTATAGTATGAGGGACACCATCTTGTAGCTTGTCTTCAATTGCTGTAGCACCTAGTAACTAAAAGCAGACACTTGTCAGTATGACATATAGTTATATGAATGCTAATTATCTTTTACAAGCATTGCAAAACCTGAAGTGTTACTGAAATGCTGCCTTTTAATTCAGGACAATGTACTATACTTCAGTTAATACATAAAACATACAGCACTAATTTCTGACGTGCATGAAATCTGTATAAAGGGTCCAAGCAGAGTTGTTCCTGAAGGTATGGAAGTTGCATCCTGTGTTTGTTTCGAACAGCAGTTGCCTGCAGAAGGTGTAAACCTGATACCAATGCTTCATAGGAGACCAGGAATCCTCACACATTTGCACACAGATATGTATTGTTCTACCTTTTTGCTGATAAATGCAGTGCATGTACTGAAATAGTATGGGACAAAAATAGGAGATTAAAAAAGTTGTTTTCTGTGGCATGGTGCCTGGTAACAATTTTTTTCTGTCACCCATCTTCAATCCAAATGAGTTGGGTTTAGCCAGAAGGCGGTATTAGTTCATGCCTGAGAATGAGTACATCATCATGCTTTTTACAGTTGCTTTCTCTTTACATACTGACTCATTCTATATAGATTAAATATTTTTTGGATCTTTTTCAGTAACTCAAGTTCCAAGTCCTTGCATTCCAACAACTCACTGATTGCTTGAAAAGGCACATAGTTGCATTTGCCAATGAGTTAATTTTTTTTTTTAATGGGGTCAAGCCTTCTCTGCACCTAATTTTCATAAGGACTCTGCCTCCACAAGCCTTACCTTTAAATATACTGCCTCTGAGGTTGCACCAACTCTGAAAAAAGTGTATTTATAAAGTTTGTGTATTTGAGCAACTTACACTGAAATACACAAACAAAAGTACCATACAAACAGTAATTTCATCTCTTATTAATCCTGGCCATTTTTTTCAGAATTCACTTGAAGACTGTATGAATGGTAGGCATTTCTGTTGCCCTGTTTGTAGGCAATCAGGTTTCCTTTCTTAGGTTTCTAAATGCTGCTGGACTAAACGTGTCCTTTGGTTAAAGAAGAGATATGGAGGAGGGAGTGGAAGTGGCCAAATACACCTTTGCATGAATATGCACAAGCAACCATATGTAGAACATTTAAAGAAATTTCACATCCCATCAGAAGTGGAATATATGTAAGTCCTAGTCTCGAAAATAGTCATCTGCTCCCTCCATTAACCTTCTACTCATTCCAGATAAACTCTGACTAAAGGTATTTGAAAAGGTGCTCCTCCCAAGGCCGAAAATGTAATGGACTTGCATATCTTAAGTCTGAGATTGCCATTTCACAGAATATTCCCTTTTCTCTAAACTATAGCAATCTTGGAGTTGATATATATGTGCATGTGTGTGTGTGTGTGTGTGTATTATATATTTGAGGTGTGAAGGTTTGACCCTCTGAAAAATACTAGTTTAAAAGAGAAAAATTATATTCAATATGCATTCTTCTCCTGTGTTTTTGGCTTTTTTTTCCAGAATTTCCGGATGCAGCTTTGCAAGTTCCAATATTTTAATAGTAAACTAATCAAGAATGGCATATTCACAAGCGTGTTGGGTCTCTAGCATTTTACCCTGTGAAGTAGTGTGTTACTGTGTGACTAAAACAAAATATGCAACATGGCATTATATTTAATGTGGTGGCATTACTATTTTGCAGGGCAAAAGCTTTGGGGAGTTGGAAGATTCTATCAGCCTTTCCTTGTAAGTGTTTGAAAGTAGTTACCAAGGGCAAAGAACACTGAAGACAGTGACATTCACAGAGTGTTTGGTAAGGAGTCAGGAGGTAGGAGGTAGGCCTAATCTGGGTAAGGATGTTGGATGCTCATTACCAACACTTTAGTGCATGCTCCTCGTACATGGTTGAGACTAAGTTGTATTTAGTGAACTGGTTAGTGAATCAGATTTTGTGCAGTTTTCTACTTTAACCTGTAAAGTGCAGTAGTGTGACTCAAAATACCATCCGCTCAGTGGACATCAGACCATTTGTTGGCAGTAGAGTAGATCCAAGAGCCACAGCATTTGTCTCTTGCATATCCAGTGTTATATTTTTTGACAGCGGTGGAATTCAACAAACATATATCTGGTAATCACATTCGGCCTCACAGTGGTATTTGGCTGGCAAGCCGGGCTGCGTCCTACATGAACTCCAAGAAGAGCTAAACCCAAACATAAAACTACTGTTCAATCTCAGCCTTACTACAGGATATGTGCCCAAAGAGTGGCGTACAGCAACAGTGGCCCCTCTCCATAAAGGTGGTGCCTCAACGGATCCTGGAAACTATCGCCCCATAAGCCTGACTAGCTTGGTCTGCAAAGCTATGGAAAGGATCATCATGGACCTCATAAATAAAGATATTGAGGACCTACAAACACTGGATCCTACCCAGTTCGGCTTTGTTAAGGGCAGATCCTGCCTCTTAAACCTGGTTGATTTCTTTGAAACAGTCACCAAGGCCATTGACGAGGGAAGGTGGTCCACACAGCCTACCTGGACATAAAGCTTCGATACAATACCCACTCGGGCATTATAGATAAGCTCACCAGCTTAAATATAAACCCTATGTCACTAGATGGATTGCAAATTGGCTCAAGGACAGAACCCACATGGTTAGAATTGCTGGAGCCATGTCAGACTCCAAACCAGTTACAAGTGGTGTTCCACAAGGCTCAGTCCTGGGACCTCTCTTGTTAGGTATATATTTCGAGGTACAGGCCAACACGGAAGGACTGTGGCTGACCAAGTTCGCAGATGACTGCAAACTGCCATAATCGACTCTCCAGCCGACACAAGCATCCTCCAAAAGGGCCTCATAGAAACAGACAACTGGTGCCAGAGCCATGGCCTCAAGCTAAATGCCAAAAAGTGTATAGTCATCCCCTTTGGCAAAAACAAAGTGCCCACAAATTACCACATAGGTGCTAATCCATTAAGTACAGAAGAAGTAATTAGGCACCTGGGGACCCAAGTTGATAGCAATCTCTCATTTGACAACCACGTGGCCAAAGGGGTTAGAAAAACATTTTATATAGCCCACCTAATCATGAAGGGATTCACATCTAGATCAGGGGACGTCATCGTGCCTCTTTACTCATCCCACATCAGGCCCATAATTGAGTACAATGCCCCTTTTGGGATGTACCTTACCAGACACCTGCAGCAACTGGAAAGACCCCAAAAGTACCTCACCAAGAGGATCAAAGGGCTCAAACAGATGCCATATGCTGCCCGGTTAAAGAAACTCCAGCTCTACTCAGTGGCATACCGCCTGTTCAGAGATGATCTGTGCCTGATGTATAAAGCCATGTCCAACCCGGAATTAATGGACATGCTGCACCTCAGAAAATCCAAATCCCATTGAGCTATGCGCTCGAGAGACCTGAACCTCAGCACTGAAATAAATAGGACATGCTGGAGGGACAGATTCATAACCCAGAGGCTCCCTTCACTCTGGAATAAAATCCCAGTCCAGGTTAGGCAGAGTCCCTCATTGACTCTCTTCAAGAGGAATCTTGATGAGTGGATGGGAGATCGTAGGTTTACCCCGGGTATCACTTCTGTGTCACTGTTAGACAGAGGCACAGTATACTAACCTTGAAAAAGGGCATAGCAAAATAAATTTAAAATGGGTGGCGAAAGCCAAACACATTCTGGCTAGGCTTATAAATGCCCTAGGGCAGATAGCCTAGTATGAACCTATGAACCTATGAACCTATGATACTGGAAATAAAATATTTAGCCAGTATTGCAGCTTTGTCACTAAAGATGCATGCACCCTTGCAGCCACAAGGTATATAAACAGAGGTTTAGTTCTGTACAGGGGTTATTTTAATTTTTAGTTGTTATAGTTCAGAAAATCAGGCAGCTGGAGAGAAGAAACACCAGTATGAGTAAGTGATGATCATCATTTGCCAGAAACATGTAAGCCACGGAGTGGGGGAAAGCCAAACCCAAGATGTCCAAGTCGCTACAAAACATTTATCAGAATATAAAAAGGGAGATGATTTTGTTAATTTTATTTGGGCATTTGAAAGCGTGTATAATTGATACCAAGTTGGCCAAGGGCAGTGGGTCAGGTTTTTTACTCATCTGCTAACACTTAAAGCAATTCATGCAATTTCCAAACTTGATTGTATACATTATGCTAATGATGTTTCACTTCTTTGTTTTAAACCAATTCCCGATTCATACAGAATAAAAGTCAGAGAGCAGAGAAGAAAGGGAAATGACAGTGGGAGTCAATATACTGCAACAATCAGCACTTACTTTCATATATGGATGGGTGAATACAAGGTTACAACATTTGAAATGCTTGTAGATTTTTTGCTGGGGATCAAATCTTCAGAACTCTCATGACATGAAGACTCATTTGGTAGACTGTGAGTATAACACTGATGAGGACCTGGGGAGGAAATGAGACCTGTATCTAGCTAGCAGGTTGTAACTGTATAGGAGGAGCACATGGGTATAAGGGACTCTATACAGAGTACATACCCAGGTCAAAGAAACAGATATTTTACATGTAAATAAAAGGAATATATATGGTCTCTCCTGTCCAGTGAAACAGTGTGAGGAGCAAAGGTCTCAGAAAGCAGTAAGCAGGAGGAGCACTACAACAGTGGTTGATTGTTGGAGATGGCTACTGTACCAAAGTACCACAATAGCCTATATGCTGCACTAGTAGAAAGGAAACAACTCGTTGTCAAGAGGGATATAGCCTCAGAAATAGTGTTAAGCCTGCAGTGGTTAAAAAGGAGCAACACACATATGCATACTATATATATATATATATATATATATATATATATATATATATATGTATATACACACATACATACATGTATGAGCAGTGGATAAAAGTTTTAAGCTTCATAGGTTTATAGGTTCATAGGTGTTTTCTACACTAATGACCACAAGGGCCTTTTATGCCTAGCCATGTATCTTAAATCTCTAATGAATTCTGATACCCTTGATGTGGGGTGTAAACATGGGTCTGGAAATTGAACCATTTACAGGTTACCTGTTTGTAGCAGAGACATAGGGACACCAGGGATGAATTTCCATTTTCCCATCCAATTGTATAAGTTGCACTTGAATTGGATTAGGGAGGAACTCTGCTTCACATGGATGTGGAGCCTGTTCCATAGACATGGTAGTCTCTGGAATGGATTCTGGCGTGTAGCTCGCGAGACATTTGCCTGTGAGCTACATCGCCAAAACCAAACGGCTGCATCAGCACTTTGCCGTAGTGCAAAGTGACTGAAAACATGCAACTATAATCTATGGACTGGCAGCTGCATTCCTTCTTCTCGTGCAAGGAATGCATTTATTTAATTATGTATTTATTGTGTTGCCAGTCTGACAACACAATAAATAAATAATTAAATAATGCATTCCTTGCATGAGAAGAAGGAATGCGTTACACAGCCCGCAGCTGCCCGTCCATAGATTATAGTTGCAGCGACTATTTTCAGTCACTTTGCACTACGGCAAAGTGCTGATGCAGCCGTTGGCTTGTAGCTCGCAGGCAAATGTCTCACCCATGAATCCTCTGGAATACATACCTATCTCTCCAGCAGGTTCTATTTATATCACAGGCATGGTTTAAGTCTTTAGAATGGGTAATTCTGGTACTGTTTGTTTTGTGGATATGCAGGAGGTCCGTCAGAGTGGGGTCTAACAATGCCCTGTATGCCAGGCATAGATCTTCCCTCAAAAGCCTGTAGGAGACAGAATACAGGGATAGGGTCTTGGCTATCTGCATAGGACATATTACTTATGCCCTGTATTCTTTTAGTGAAGAACCTCTGTGGATGTTCCAGTTGTTGGATATGCCTGTTAGGTACATACCAAAGGGGGCATTGTACTCAATGATAGGTCTGATGCATGCTGAATATAGTGGAACAATGACTTCCTTGGACTTAGATGCCATGCCTTTGTTTGTAAGTTGCGCAGCATAGAATGATTTCTTCACCGCTGTACACACACGATGATCAAAGGCTAGATTACTATAGAATGTGTTTCCCCAAGTCCCTAACTACTATTAGAAAATGTAGATATCACCACTAAAGTACCAAATTGCAGAAATAATCAAACTGCTACTCCACGGCTAGTAGTTAAAAAAATTCCAAAAATTGAGTTTCTATTAAAATTTTTATTTAAAAGACCATTTATACTTGCAAAATCCACATAGACTGCCCAAGCAGCTTGGAAAGACATATATCAGTTCTATAAAAATGTATAAACCTTTCAGTTCTGAGTAGTAATAAACAGCGTTCTCAAACGCGCCTCATGACGAGGTTTAACCAGTAACGGTTAACTGCCATGTTAGAGTCCTTTTGAATTAAATTTTGGCCAATTTTGACACAAGACCCTAAACTTCGAGCTATAGTTGGTGACAATCCACACTTTACTTTTAAGAACAAAAAGAACATAAAGAGACTTTTATGTATGAAGGATGGATTCTCGAAACCAGTAGTAATAGGATGCAAAGGTACATTCCGGTGTGGAAATTGCTCTGCTTTTAATCATATTGATAGTAACAACACCTTCAAGCATCCAAACATGGATAAAACATTTATTTTTAATTGTAAAGCTACATGTGTTTCCAAGAATCTTGTTTATTTAGCTACTTGCAAAAACTGTACGTCTTTCTATGTTGGCAAGACCAACCAAATATTTAGAAAGAGACTGCTACGGCATCTGGGTGACATCTGTAGAGGGGATATACATAATGCTCTAGCAATGCACATTTTAAAATTTCCTGATCATAGTTTTTTGTTCAAAGTTATTGAACAAATTTTTGAAGGTAACAAAAGAGGAGATATTAGTAACAAGACTGAACTATGTGAGACTAAGTGGATAGTAAATTTGCGAGCTGATCACCTCCCCGGACTGAATGCAGTAATTCCCTTGAAACCACTATTAAAGGCAAGGAGGCCCACCATTGGTTGAAGGGAATGTGTGTCGATATTCTCCCTTTTTGTGGGCTATGGTTTTTCATGAAGAAGGTGTTGTTTATTTCAACAATTCTTATTGGCTATTCAATGTATATAAATTTAACTAATGGAGTCCCTAGTTATTACGATCTGATGAAGGTTTTATCGAAAGCGCTTATCGACTGTTACTTGGGATGACTATTTTGTCATTACAGTTTGGTGTTTTATTAATTGAGATACTATTCAGCTTTACAGCACCAGTAATATTCAAGATTTTGATGGGAACTTTTTTTTTTTGCTGTTAGCCGAGAGGTCCAGCAACATTAAAGTGTATTGTGAAATCCAGCAACATTGTAAGCTAACTGGTGTATTCGTTACCTTTGCAACTCCATAATCCAGCAATACAGAAAGTATTTTGTGAGTTCCGGCAACATTGTAAGCTAACTGGCGTATCCGATACCTTTGTAGCTGTATATTCTTTCATTTAAAAGGACTCTAACACGGCGGTTAACCGTTACTGGTTAAACCTCGTCATGAGGAGTGTTTGAGAACGCCGTTTATTACTACTCAGAACCAAAAGGTTTTTATGTTTTTGTAGAACTGATATATGTCTTTACAAGCTGCTGGGGCAGTCTATGTGGATTTTGCAAGTATAAGTGGTCTTTTAAATAAAAATTTTAAGAGAAACTCAACTTTTGGAATTTTTTGAACTACTAGCCGTGGAGTAACAGTTTGATTTTTTTCTGCAAGTCCCTGACTACTGGGTCAGCTCTAAGGGGTGTGCTGTCCATATGATAGTTATCAGGGATGGATCATGACTTTCCAAAGGATATTATTATGCATTTCTTGGCATTAGTTTCAGTCCATGACTCTGATGCCAGTTGTTTGTCTGTGTCAGCCCCTCCTGGAGAACATTTGTGTCAGTGTGAGATTCAATGATAGCTCCTAATTTGCAATCATCTGCAAATTTAGTCAGCCAGAGACCACTGACATTGTCCTTGATTTTTGAGAAGTAAATGCTAAAAAAGAACGGTCCAAGGACTGATCCCTGAGAGATTCCACTTGTGACTGGCCTCTTTATAGAGGTGGACTCCCCAATTCTAACTGCCTGGTTCCTGTCTGTGAGCCAGTTGGCTATCCACTGGGTGACATACGGGTTTGTATTTAAACTCCTGAGTTTGTCAACAATGCCCGAGTGAGGTATTGTGTCAAATGCCTTGGCCAGGTCAAGGTAGGCAGTGTGAACGATTTTGCCCTCATCCATTGCTTTGGTGACCTTCTCAAAAAGTCCACCGTGTTGAGTAGGCATAATCTGCCCTTTACGAAACCAAACTGGGTTGGGTCCAGTGTCTGGAGGTTTACTATGTCTCTATTGATCATCTCCATGATAATTGTTTCCATGGCTTTACATATAAGACAAGTGAGACATGGGTCTGTTTCCAGGGTCTGTAGATGGCCCACCTTTGTGCAGAGGGATGACTGTTGCCTTTCTCTATTAATGAGGCATGAAGCTTGTTTGGAGGCTACAGTTAAATAGTAATTGCAGAGGCCTTGATAGGTCATGTTTCATGTGAGTGCAAAGCGAAAGTTATTTGAAGACAATATTGTTGAAATAGCAACTGCATCAAATGGTCTGATGTACCTCAGAAAACATTAGACTTTGGTTGGATTCAAATGCCCTACTGAAAAAAAAAAAAAACAGATGTTATCTAAGCTGTACCGTGTATGCATATGCTCATGAGATGTAAATGTGCTAAGTGATGGAACCCACTGTGTAAGCTGAGTTACTTGTGTTGGTAAACAGGGTTTCCAGTGCCTTAGCCATCACTAATTATCATGCCATTTAATGTTTTTATTTTTACATCATAGGATTTGCCAGAGTTACATGCAGTCCTGTAAAGCAAATTGTCAGCAATGTAACTGAACAAGGGAAATGGGTAGATGCTGTTACTGTAGGCTGTTCATTTTACTTTATTTTCACTGAACAGAGAGGACTCTAAAAATCTGAAGGTGCATTCTGCAAAGTTTGCACTACTGATGACTTATAGACTTTTGAATCACTTTGTTGCAGAAATGTGATAGGGTAAAATGAAGGTGGTGGGGGTATTGATGAACATGGTTCTTACTGCAGAGAGAGCTTGTGTACTGAGTAGTACACAGACATGGATTATTGCAGGTCAGAGTCATGTAAGGCCCTCATCTTCTGATTGTAGCACAAAGAAGTATATAAAACACTCATACATGATTCTTGAATGGTTGGCTACCTCCTTTGTAAGATAAAAGCCAGATGTATAAAACAAATATAAATGCTCCATGCATGTTTTTTACAACATGAAAAATCACAGGAAATGGGGGGGGGGGGGGGTTGGTGCATAAGACAAAAAGGTGGTGGGAGAAGTCACAGAAACCATTATGTCACAAAAAATGGTGGCATGAAAGCTGTCAGCCAACTATATCCTGCTTGTTACTGAAAGATTCCTAAAGTTCTGTAGTAGCAATGCCTTATATTGCTGTTATACAGATTGCTGGGCATCTATTACTCCAACACTATAGACAATAACATGCATCTGTTTCACAAACTATCTTTTTGTAAAGGGATTGACCTTATATAATGAAACAATGCCCATAGCAGAGAATCCCAAAATAAGTTTAGCAAAAGCTGGTCTGCAGTAAGTGCCTTAGGGTTTCATTCATATTATTACTACGAGTAAAGACACGGTATGACAGTACGAAAGACGTATGAGAATGAATTATTCAGCAACTGTAAAATAACTGTGAAGGGTACAAGAGATGAGAAAGGTTGTAGGGGTCATATCTTTCATTTTACACGATAAGGAACTGACAAGAGGGGAGGAAGGTGATAGGGGACATTCTGATCTTTGTCACAATGAGACATATGCTAAGTATCTCAGTATCTCAGAACCTCAGCTATTCACAGACAGTTTGTCTCCTGAAAACCAAAACCTGTTTCTTTTTGATGTTCTATACCTCAATGATTGACTACTGTATGATTTATTAATCTCTGCCACATTGTCTATGTAAATTTTTTTCCCTGGATGCAATGAATGCTTTCATGTTCTGCGATGTAAGATTTTTGTAATATACTTGTATACTATGTGTTTTCTTGGAGCTTATTTACTCGGACCTCCGCTGAAAATGGACATGTTTCCAGTCGGACTTTCCCGGTTAACAAATGTAAAATAAATAAAATAAAACAAAATAAGAAGGGAATGTATATGTAGTAGGGACAGCTTTCATTTCTACCATAGTCAGGGAACTGACAAATGTGAATGAGAAGTGGTGGAAAGGAGATATGTCCTTCTTATATAAGAGATCATAGTCTGTTGTTTTGTTTTTTTTTTTCATATAATGGAGGCCTCCACTATATCAACAGGACAAAGATTAATTTATTCATACGGCTATCTGAGGATTGGAGATTAGTGGCCATATACTACTACATTTTGCTATAAGGTGTTCTACATAACGATGAAGAAAAATCATTTTAAAATCTCCTGTAAATGTTTAGTTAGAACTAGATTAACCGTGTTCAAGTCTAAGTCCATTAGTGGGGTTTGATATGAGGTCAGGTGATTTATAAATTTAATACACAGGGTAAAAATCATTTTTGATGCTGCCATTCTGTAATTTGAACTTTGCTCTGATACAGTTCGAAAGGTACTAAATCTGCACAGTCTGAGTGCATTTTGTTAATATGTTAGCCATAGACCGATATGAAATGTAAACAAAAGGACCAAAGGATGTGAAACTCTGAAGCTATGGTGGATAACAGCTGGGGCTCACAAGCTAACAGGCATGCATGCTACATTTTAAAAGTATATACAACTGTTCTTTGTTTCCAGGATTACTGCCTCTTGAATGCCATACTTATGGGTACAAATAACTGATTCCAATAAAGTAAAACTTAGTTATGATATTTTAGCTAAAGGAATGGGCAATGTTGTACATAGTGGACTACAATTAATTTGCTGAAGAACTTTCAAAAACATATGGACAAAAATTTAATGTACTTCAATACATATAAAACCACACATGCACAGCTACAGAGATTCTGACCAACCAACTCTAGCAATCCAAAACTTGTTGATAAGCGCTTTCATTTGATTCAGTAATAAAACTTGATCTGTTGAAGTTTGATTACTGAATAAAACAACAGCGCTTATCAACGTGTTGGATTGCTGGAGCTAGTTTGTTGGAATCTCTGCAGCCTTGTGTGTGTGGTTTTATCAGATTTTTGTTTTTGTATTTGGTTTGTTTCGTAGTTCAGTACATAAGCAGAAACTAATATACGAAACCTGCATGGATAATGCATCATGAGAAATACTGCAACTGATCATTAAAAAGATCAAAATATCTTGGAATTTAAAACTGAACTTAACATTCCTAATGATATAATCCATTTAAACATTTCAGCTTTGATGCCTTTTAAGAGTTTTCATCAGCAATCCATGTCAGCCTAGCCTGTGCTAACTGGAAAAGGGCAAGTAACCATGTCAACAATTTGTAGAATATACAGGATAATAACTAGTAAACCGATGTTTTCTGGGAAATTATTTGTCAAGGTGTAAAATGTCCTGGTAAGTTTAATAACTGGGTATTATTGTCTATAGCACATGCATTTCTGTCATTTTTATATCTTTTTTTCAATTTTGGTTAAGAAATAAAAATGCACTGATGCTTTTGTTTTTAGTTATACATTTTGCATTTACTTAAATCAGAAGTATCAACTGACAAAGAAGAAGATGTTTATCACTTGTCAAATATTCTGCCGCCTTGTTAGTATTTCATATTTGTAAACAGCAGACAATCACATGTTGGTAACTGCTGTGAAAAAATCTCACTGGTGTAGGAAGACATAAGTGATGATCTGTGTAGCAAGAAAATTATCAAATGAGAGAATACACTGAACACAAACTGTAATGCTGGAGATGAAAAGGTCAACATGGTGAGATGAGATTATAGACTGTAAAAAATAAAGGTAATGTTAATATTTTACCACTCTTAGCACTTAGCCCATGAAACTATATAAAATATATAAGCATTACTTACGAGCAATCAAAATAAAATAGAGGATTATGAGGAGATTGTCAATCATTACCAGCTTGTTATGTGTTGGAGACATTGATACCAAGGAATTCACCTTAAGAATGAAGCTCGAGAGATGAATCTTGCCATCCATGTTGAAAACACATAATAAAGGCTTATGATCTTAGACACAATCATAATTCTTTGTAGTGCTTGGAGCTTCATGTGCTCCACATACTACTAGTTACAGAAAAATAGTGTTTAGTGTTTTGTTGGCTTTCAATGTGTGTAAATCTACATGAGCACTGCCAGAAAGGTAGTAACACACTCTCTTATGTTACAGAAAGTTAGAGAGACATTACTGCCACACACAGCAGGCAGAAACAAATCTGTTTTTATTCTGCTGCTGCTGGTTGCTGGTCAGGACCAGCAGATTTAACTGCCCAGCACAATACCCCATCTTAACAAGATAAGGAGGAAGTGCTTAAAAAGTGTTAAGATTGGGTTTTGCACTATAAAATTACTTAAGTGATTTGTGTTTTTCCAGATATTAAAGCCTAATCACAAGTGCTGCACGTACTACAAAATAATTATGTCCAATGTAGTTTAGGCTTGCAGATTTTAATGTATAGGATTAAAATTGAAATGCATACTGTATATAAATACCTTCAAGTCCTTTTCAATTTCTTCATACAGTTCTGAGAGTTTATCTTCTCTGTCTTCCAGGGCTGTACTTGCTTCAAAATGCTGCTGTTTCCAAGTTTCAAAATACTTATGATCCAGGTCTTTATATGCTAAAACCAGTGTTCTTAAACCATCTCCAGCAAACTCCTGCAAAATGAAGTACAGAACAATGTAATATTTGAAACATTTATATTATGACAATAAGACTTTTACTGCAATGGTATATACAGAGAAACCATATTACTTATGGTTATTAATGTTGGCACATATGTAAGGAATAAGGGATAGCTGGTTGCATAAACTATGTTTCTGCATTACAACAAGTGGAAGACAGGCAACATAAATATGCCAATATGTCATATTGCCTGTTAGCATTCTTGCCAGATATGTCTGTCAGCTGACATTAACTCTATCCCTTGTGACTCTGTCCCTCACTTACCCATTCTCCAATCACTCTGTTTCCTTATCACAGATGGTTTCTTCCTCACATAAATTTCTGCAGTCCCCAACTGATACTTTCTCCAACGTTTCTTCATCTTAGCTGTCTTATAAAATATGCATGAAGTGCTTACCCTCGCACTTTGTTACTTTTTTCTGAACCCTTTTGTAAGTACTGTAGTTTCACTCTTACCCCTTTACCTCTTCATACCTTCACTCCTCACCTTGTTGTTGTATTCCACCTTACTTAACCATTTCTTTGTATTTTTTTAGATTTTACACGTCAGCTCAATCACTTTTATATCCCATTGAGTCCATTATTTGGTGCTATTAATGTTATGCCGTGACTCAGCTACATTGCAGCATCCATTTATGCATTAGCATTGATGTCTGTTGGACCATATTTCAAGAGAAATGTTTGCCTGACTAATTAACTTAGGAAGTATGTGTCTGAGATGAACATGTTTTATTAGAATGCTCATTCAATATATTTAGGGATAGTGTTTACTTTCTCAAGTATATGGCACCTTGTATCAATGATGTAGAGCAGAAGCGGCCTTATCTCCAATTGCATTGTTGTTTGTCCAGCAGTTATGAAATAGTATGCCAGTATACATTTGTATTCCTCTATTTTTGTTATAAAATCACCATTGCAACTCTCTCCAGGGCACCTGTTTAGGAAAATGGATTGATGGATATTATACTGTCATGTGTGCTTGAAACACAGCTGAAAAGATTGGCTTATATTCCTCATATATCTCTCATACTGTTTTTTATACAGCAAAAAAATGTATTACTGTGTATTTAATATATATATATATATATATATATATATATATATATATATATATATATATATATAAAAGTATTTAATTATATTCTGTTATATACAATTGTAAATTACAGTGCACTTGGTCTGACAGCAGTACTGTAGCTGAGAAGTGCTCTCTGAAAAGGTCAGCAGAGCTGAATGTTTCTTTGTTAGTAGGTGTTATAATCAGTTGTACCCTAGACCTCTACAAAGAAAAGACAAACCAGGACAGAATGGGATGTAAAAGACAATAGCATTTCCACACAAAAAGATTTAGTGCTCACGAGTTTTGGTATCTGTGTTACTCAACATCTAAAGATGTGCAGTGTTTAAACAAATAACTCTTTTGGGAGAACAAAGTTAGGCTGGAATTTCACACATTATAATACTACTGCTAAAATACATACTATTTTATATTATTACATGTTAATATTTGGAATTTTCTCATCATGCAAGTGGTTTCATATAAGAAGACAAGAAAATGTTGATCGTAGCCCATGAGAACTCAATAAAAGTGAACATCAGCTTAAATGCCATATGAAGCTAGTCTGTGTGTATGAATCATACCTGTCAACCTCTTAGATCACAAAATCTGGACAAAGCCATAAATAATGGGGGGACAAAGGCCCAAACATAAGTAACACAGATCTATATACTCTGGCTTTTCTAAATTAATCAGACATAGAAAACTACATAAAGGTGATGTACCTGAAGAAATTTGCCCATAATCACTCCATGGCAAATAATGACAAATGGTGCATTTGTATTGGTCAGTTAGGTTTAAGAATTTTTAAATATTGCTCTTGCAAACTTAGAAAGTTGATAGAATAATAGGTTTTGCACTAGCGTGATTTTTTTCTGAAGGGTATGAAGTCTGAAACTCGAATATCTGTCATTATTTTCTGACTTTAACCTTTAATGATTTGCCAGTGATTTGCCAGGAAATCACAATTTCATGAAAAACGGACCAAAAATATGAGGCAAAATCCTATACATTCTGCGAAAATCTGTACAGTTGAGAGGTATGGTATGAATATTGGTGCCATTGGTATTTTTTCTAAGCAAATGGCTGTCTATTGTGTGCAAAAAGCATGTTTTTTGAAAACGTGCAGCTGTCAGTTGTAATGACATTACAGAGGTTCCTAGCAAATAAGTAAATTGTATGGTTGTCATAGAGAATAGCCAGAGGGTGTGGTTTGCTGTTGTGTAGTACTTACAACTTACTGTATGCACACCCCCTGAGAGAAGAGGAGCCAAAGAAAAAGAATTTTGACTTAAAAATTTGTTAACTTTGTGTTATAGATATAATGGAAGAAAGCTTTAATGCAACCTCATTTTGACTCTCAGTCAGCTTGTTTACACTATGATAAACCATTTTGATTTGACAATATATTACCGGGTCCTTTAATAAGAGATGTGATCAGGCTTATCTCTCAACCTCTTAGAGCAATAAATCTGGCATATCAAAAAATAATGGGGGAGAAAGATCCAAAAATAGGGACAGATTTCAAATATCACTCTTATAAACATAGAACATTGCTAGAATAACAGGATTTGTGTTAGTATGTATTTTCTGAAGGATATTTAGTGACTTAATACTCAGTGATTTTACAGAAAATCACAAATATTACAAGGAACATACCAAAAAAATATGAGTCATAAATCTGGACGTTTGAGAGTTATGATATGCTATCACATACGATGGAATGATAAAAAGTATGTGAATGCGGTCAAGGAAAAAGTATAGACTTAACCCGGGAAATGTTTGACATAGGGAAGTAACACAGATCTATGTACTCTGCCTTTTCTAAATTAATGAGACATAGAAAACTACATAAGAGTGATGTACCATAAGACATTTGCCCATAATCACTACATGGCAATTAATGCCAAATGGTGCATTTCTATTGGTCAGTTAGGTTTAAGACAGCAAGAAGTATGCATGAAACTCCCTGATGGCCACCTTTGCCTGCTTTGCTATGTTCAAACTTCGAGAATGTTCTCTGGTTGCAATAAATATGCAGAATTAAAAACAAACGAGCAGACAATATGAAGAGCAGAAAAATATGGTAGCAGAACCCATGTGAGTCACAATAAATGGCACAAATATAATCTGTGTATCTGTGACTAGACTTTAGAAATTGTAATAAAGTCATGATAATTGGATAAAGTAATTAGATTTACCTGCAGGACAAAAAAAAAAAGAATAAAATAAACTTGCATTTATCCCATACGGAGTAATGCATGGTATGGTTTATAGAATAAAGACTAAGCACAGCGTTCACCTCCCCAGGTAAAGAATGATATGCAGATCATGAGGGTGATCCTTGAGGAGTTTATTTTATTTTTAGTAATGCAGAGGTTATCCATAGCTGGAATGGTATGATCATGACGGTGAAACCCAAGTGATCAAAGCGTGCCATGTGTAAACATGCATTACCCATACCCAGACTTGAGTTACTGCTATTGTACAACAAACAAAGCGTGCCATGTGTTAACATGCATTACCCATACCCAGTCTTGAGTTACTGCTATTGTACAACAAACAAAGCCTGCCATGGGTAAACATGCATTGCCCATACCCAGATGTGAGTTATTGCCTTTGTACAATAAATAAAGCAAGCCAAGGACATGCATTATCCACATGTGAGATGAATTATTTCCATTAAAACAAGGTAGATTTATATTACCACACCTAAATGGGAGCTACTGATATTGTTTTAGCTATTTTGAGCTCCCTCACAATTAATCATTAACTACTTCCAATGCCTCTCCTCACCCACTCAATCTAGTGAGTCCCAACAACCTCCCCTGGCCTTACTCTGACCAGCTTTATGGACAGTGAGGAGATGAGGTCAGCTTGGGCAGTGTCTAACTGCTGGTGAAGGAGTGTTTATCCCCTTAAACCTAACCCCACCATCCTATGCATGGGGTGCTTTCTAAGGAGTTTGTATGTCACGGAGGGGGGGGGTATTTTGTTTTGTCCATTTCTCTGCATGGGGCTCAACCAATGCCAGACCCCTTTATAGAGACTATTCCCATGCATTTAACTACTCTTATCTCCAGTTTCTACAAGGAATCAACTCCCCCTAGTGTGTCTTCGTATATGCCCAAGATGAGTAAGCTGATGTAATCTCCCCAAGATGAGTAAGCTGATGTAATCCCCCCAAGATGAATAAGCTGATGTAATCCTCTCAAGATGAGTAAGCTGATGTAATATACTGTAGCTCATCCTTCCATCTGATTCCTTCAGTGCCGAAGCTGCTAACTGACCACAGGTTAGTGGGTCATAGGGCTTTATCCCTATATACCATGGAGCCTGGTACATTTTTGATATTGCAATGAAAGTGTCTGCCATGGATAAACCCGCATTAGTTCCATCCAGATATGAGGTATTGCTATTACGCAAAGAACAAACCAGCCACAGCAAAATCAACACTACTCTCAACCAGAGTTGTCGAGATTACTGCTGTTACATTTTAGCTACAGATGTATTTTTAGTG